>NW_019726238.1:1776274-1877329 GCF_002891405.2 Cryptotermes secundus
AAAATAAGAATAGACGCGTATAGAGCATTGCTATACTGAGGCCACGGAAAGAAGTCCCATGTTTGGTGAGGATGATGGCGCTCTAGGCTTCTCACCTTCTACCTGCTGTTGTGATTCTCGTACTCTCTGGTATGTGTGAACCAAAGCGCCTGTCGCTGTAAATTATACCCATATTCTTACAAATGGAATGACTTGGACTACTGGAAAGAATATGAAGAATTTAAGAAGTATGCTGGAGGAAGATGTGGAAAAGGTTTACCCATGGTGCTCATTTCCGCAGTCTCAGTATAGTGGCTTCGCTACATACATCGTATGAGGTGGTCAGTGGGCATCGGCCGTGAAGAACAGGCAGTCCGTGGAAACCTCTGCTTGCTTGAAGTACAACCATGTAGACAAGAGAACATAATTCGCCTTCACCCTAAGGAGTAACGTGTCTGGAGAAAGCGGGCGCATATATTTCTTTTAACTTAGGAATGGCTAACACACAAGAATTTTTTGAAGGATGAAATCTTAATATGTCTGCAGATATTCACAGTACTTTAAATAGACCAAAATTTTGCTTTATTCGGGTGACCTGCATGGGATAATAAGAAAATACTCAAATGTATAATGCTGAAACATTATGAGCTGATCTACATTTTAATGAAACTGAAATCCAAATTTGGAATTTGAAGTAAAATTTCATATGTAGCCCCCCAGCAAAGAAAAATTAGAATTGTAGTATCATTCAAAAGTCATTTAATAAATTCCAACACAACTAATATAGTCAGGTGGGGAAATCCGCATTCTGACATCCAGAAACCATATTTTATATTTTGATTAGAGAAAAATTTCCCATAACCCTGGACGGAACATATTCTTTTAGGTCTTTACAGAAATGATTGCAGTTATCTTCAAGGAATTTCGCTCCCGTGAACTTAATATATATTTTTCAAATGTTCCTCTATCAAGGTTAACTCCACGTGTAAATAAAACTATTATGATCGTTGTTGTGGAGTTGGATCCATTAGATCGCATACTCACAAGATCGTTTGCGTTTGGCAGATACTAGAGAAATTACAATGAACGACCAAATTCTCTCACACTGGTAAAAATGGCCGCACAAAAATTAATCTTTCACCGAAACAAAATAAAACAGTATGTTGTGAATACATGGAACATTTAAGACAGTATTTTGTAGGGTGATTCTAATGGGACACTGAGACGTAGATGGGATACTATTAAAATAGATGTTCAGAAGTTGTGTTGTGAGGTAGAGAATCTCGTCAGGGAAGAGAAGCATGCTTTGATGGTGACTGTCATGAATCGTCGCTTCTCATGAAAAGAGCTGAAAGACAATAGACTAATCAGGACTCTATATTAGTAAAAACACTTCGGTCATATAGTCAAAGTAAAAGCACGTGTAGAAGGATATTATATTCTCCTCCTGTAAGTTGCTTTATAAATATGAGAGGGGGGGGGGATTGTTGAGACTGTAGATACTTCTCGTCTTCAGTGGCTTTGAACGCAATGGCGCATGCGCACTGTCGCTTCCTCAAATGTCTTCAGCTACTAGTTCGAAGGTCGTCGTTTTCCATAGCGCATGCTTGTACGAGCTGTTATAAGAAAGCTGTTTTGCAATGGCAGAGGACAACGATATTTCGCATGTTTTAAGGCAGAGATGCGATAAAATTTTGTATGAAGCTCTGAAAAACTCTTAAGAGACGTTAGATATATTACACAATGCCTATGGAAGAGAAGCAATTAACAGAGCTAAATGAAGAAAGCAGTCTTCTGGGATTTGGCACAGTGTATATGTGGTGTCTGCTTTTACCGGTTCTCACGGTCTCTTCGCTTGCAGATTTCTTATTTTTTCTTCTACCCTGAAGATGGAGGCGATACGTTCCTCCGAAACGTCGGTTAACACCACATATACACGGTGCCAAATCCCAGAAGACTGCTTTCTTCATAGTCACCGCCGTGAAAGCCTCAAATCTTACACAGAGTTCAATGTCTGGATGATGGAAGAATTTTAAAGACGGAAAGAAAAGGGTGGTTGACGGAGGTAGAAATAGGAGGCCTGGCAGTTTAAATTTTTCAGTGGAAAGGGTTCATCATACCGTTACAGTGTAATTAAGCACAAGTAGAATTGCCTGCAGAGGGTGGTTTCCTCGTGACCTGGGTGATGAACAGAAAAGAGAGCGCGTGTAAGTCTGGAACGGGGTCCACTCAGCCTAATGAGGATAATTGAGGGGCTATTTCAAGGAAATAGCGGCTCAGGTCTATAAAACCGAAATCATCGGCCATGGGGATTCGTTGGGCTGACCACGCGGCACCCTCTGTCCGCTAAAAATTGGCACTAACTTCGCCGACAAGCGGCGGTCGCTCGGTCGGTATAGTTCGCTTGCGGACTACAGGCCACGGAGTTTGTTTAAAGTTGTTTTTAAATATAAACCCACGTATTCTTGGAAATGCAGTATAGGTTAATTTACACAGCTGTATACTAATATGATCATAATGATTTAACATCACTATTTCAGATGCTGGGATGGGAAGTGATTCCACGAGTGGTGATTTCTTTTCTATGGATTCAGAATTTTGCTGGTGGAGGACATCAAGCTTCAAAAAAAGGGACAAAGGATAGCATAGCTGAATCTAGTGCCTTGAGCCCTGAGGTTCAAGGCATTCCAGGAGTTGTTGTTCTCTATTCTAAACAATCAACCAAAGCAGAATTTGTTACTGATAAACATGGTAAAATTATTAAATGTTAATATTGTTATAGTTGCATGAAGAAAACAGTCTATTGACAAATGGTTCTGATAAGATAATTTTGAATTATTATAGCAAAGCCCCCTCCAGTGGGAGAGGTTAAAATTGAATAATGAATTTGTACTGAGAATTATTATCTTTTTCCAAAGATTTATTATGACAGCTGTCTTTAAGTCAAATCTATATTTTCCATAAGCACAATTTCATAAATGGAAACCCATTTCATACCCTAAAATTTCTAAAATGGACTGACATCTGAGGGAAAATGAATTAATTACATTATTACATCTGTATTGGCAATTATTAATAAATTAAAATGCACATTCAATAAAAAAATAAGTCAAAATATATTTTAAATTTCATAGAACGAAAATTCGGTTTTTTCTCATTGCATAATTGGTGCTCTGTGTAGAGGAAGTGTTATTGGGCAAAAGCAGAAGAGCATGCAACTGCATCTGGCTCATCTGGATTATTGAAATCTAAACTTCGTACGAGAGGAGGAGGGCTATGTTTAGGGAAATTTGTTGGTTGATTGGCAGTTTGGGAGTCTGGGCTTTTCTCCGTCCTCAGGTGAAGGAAAACACCTATTCTGTTGGGTCCGTTAGAAAGAGCTAGCCTCAATCACTGGACGGAAACAGATCCAGTTTCCGAAACGTCGTGTTTTTATTTGTTATCTTAAAAACCAGGATGATGGATAAAGTCCAAAAACCCAATATATCAGTGTGTTATACACCATCGTCAGAATCCTATAGTAACTATTTGGACTGCTTGATTTTGCACCCTGTTTACTACTTACCCTGTTATCAGACATGGCAGACAGCAAAACATACCATTCAATACACAGCGAAACTAGAACTAGACTTTAAAGTTAAAAGCAATGTGACCAAACCATGGGCAGTTCAAGCAGCATCAAACACAAATCTGACTTATGTAGGACACTTTAGTTTTGAGGTGACGCATAGAGTTCTTCACATGCAGCCATAAACATGAGCCCTGGACACAAATTAGGTGATTTTAAGCATAATTCTGGAATAAAAAAATGATCATAAACGTGAGGGGTCATAAATCAGGGTTCACCTGTGTATGTAGTAACTAAAACTTCAAATAAGGAATAACACTTAAATTAAGAAATTATTACACAGTACACTTATACAAGCTTAATTAAAAAGAAAATTTGGAATGAAGATTCAAATTGGATCCAAGAATTATACTGTAATATACGCCCCTTCAGCTACTGTCGATACTGTGCTTATAGGCAAGAGAATGTAATAAATTTCATAATATTTTTGTGTATTCTGTTTTATGTTAGAAGGTAGAAAATGTGGAAGCAAGAAACTCTTATTACTACTCTGCCCCTCTTCCTGAAATAAAACATCTTTCATTTCTCTCACAACTTTCTGTTTTCAGCCATTTCTGGACTATTTTCTATTACCTCCCACTTCTACAGCGGTACACAAAACTTTTGGCGTTACATGAATTGGTAGGCTGTTTTCCTGAACACTCAGGCTGATGAGCACTGGTCAGGTCCTGAAACTGATATATATGACCTGGTATGTCCCAACGATTTCTCTCTCTCTCTCTATCTATCTCTCTTTCTCTATCAATATAAAAAGTAAATATTTTTTGATATATTGGGTTTTTCGACTTTATCCACCGTCCTGGTTTTTAAGATAACTAATAAAAACACGACGTTTCGGAAACTGGATCTGTTTCCGTCCTCAGGTGAAGGAANAATTCTGTACTTTTACAAATAAATATACATGCTTAGACTAAATGAACAAAAATGACCACCAATTTTGAAGCACATGTGGTCTAGATATTACACTGATCCATTGTCTCCAGAATGCAGATTCAACAAATAATATATAAGAGTTGAATGCTGACCAATCTGCATATCAATTATATTACACACAAAAATTACATAATGACAAACATATCAGCTACACTTTCATTACACTCAGTTCAGAGGTTAATGTTGTTTTGTTATACGAACTTGATTTAGAACCTAATGGCATGTTAATAGTGATGACTCATGAGGTCTCCAAAGGAAAAAGATAAAAAGAAGGAAGGAAAGACATCCAAGAATCAAGTTCATAAGCAATAATTTTTCAGTGATAACCTATTTGACACCATTAAATTTTACTTCTTCTATCTTGGATATTGTCTTGGTCATGGGTTGTGACTTCACTTTGTACAGTTTAAAAATGTTCCCTGTTCATTTTTGAGCCAGACTATCCTGAGAGTTCAAGAAGAATTTTGAACCCTGTCCCAGGTTTCCAAGGACCGGATGCTGTTCGGAATAATCAGAAGCAAGGTGGTGTGAAGCCTAACTGTGCACAGGACATGTTTTTCTGCTTGTATGATAATGACTATCCCACGTAAGTGACAGTTAATTTTTGTTATAAAATATTACCATATATTAATCAAAAACTTAACTTTATTGTGAAGTTTTTGGAATTAACAATGCAAAATTCAAATTAGTTACTACCTCAGAAAGTTATAAAAATTAAAATTCTGTGTAGTTATTTGAACAAATATTTGAAGTTAAGTGTTATATTATATTTAGAAAGAGAAATGATTTACAATTTTTGTTTTTCCAGAGATACTGTGCATGATATCATCAACAATTATCATGATGATATTCATCATATGTATCATGGACTGAACCAGTACCCTCAAAAGGAATACATTGCACATGATAATTATACCCATGGATACAGGTAGGTTCACGTTTTGCAGGTCTAATTGTTTAATGATAAAAATATGCCTTGTACTGCAGGCCTGTTCATGAATGTCTGAGGGCTCTAATACATATATAAGAACATTTAAAAATTAAATCATTTTTATGCATAACTTATTTCTTCAGTCATTATAATAATTTCCATTAAATGATTCTCTCCTTGAAGATGGCATCAAAAATGAAATATTAATTTTAGATGTTTCTTGTATAATCATTTTTCTTCTTTATAATAATGATATTTTCCCAGTCTTGCAGTTAGCTTCAGTATAGGCAGTGTGGTAGAACAGGCTGTAGTAATGTTTGATCTGTGATTCAGTGTGCCAATACAGGTTTCAAGTATAGTGTTTCCCACAGTGCTTAAGCATATTCAGCTCTTCTCCTGTCTTCATAATAAGCAACATGAAATGTTCTCCTAATTAGTGTTGGGTATTTCAGACACAAAGGCAACTTTGTGTGTGAGTCAGACGTATCATACATCCGACCAGGTTGGGCCAAAAACTGGAAGAATGAATGGGTAACAGTTGTTAACACCGAAAAATATCCACAGAGTATTCGTGTTGAGCTATGCAAGTAAGTAAAAGCTGTCACATTTCATACTGATAGAAACAACTTTTAATCCTCAGAAATTTAAGACGTAGTACCTAAAAAATAAATCGGTTTATTCTGTGTGTATCAGAGTACTATGTCTTCTGCAAAGACTTCTGAATTCATGTGGGATTAACAGCATAATGGAAAGACATGGGAGCCAGGAATAAATATTTATATAAGCATATCAATTTCTTACCATAGATCGAAAAATGAGCATATCACATTCCTGTGAATACCAAGAATGTGGTAAATGAGGCATTCAAATAGTGCTAAATAGTTACGTACTTTCAACAGATTTGAGACATTGTTTTTACTTCATGATAAACCTCCACAGGGATGCAGACTTTCAGTAAAATTCATATGGAAATATGAATATTATGTGATGAATAGATTAAATGGTATAATTTCATAAATAGTATCTGCTTTTAAAATATAATTATCTGTTTCTTATTTATAAACGAATGTAATACTAAAATTTTGTCTTCGGTATGAAAATGCCTAATTCCAGCATTAAATTTCTGGCAGATTTCTAACAATGAGACATTTGTAACTTTACATTGTGTCTTGTATCTTTAATATTACTTGTGAAGATAATTTATATTTCTTATCAGTATTGTTAATAAAATATGTGACAGCTTGGATACAACTTTTTTGGCTAGTGATGATGTTGTAGAAGTGTTTATTTTATAATTGTTCTTTTATTTTAGGTATGGTGGGAAGAAATGTGAATACCTACCACCTTGTTACAAGTCATTCTGTGTGCAACGTTATGCTTATGTTAAATTGTTATGCGTGGATCCCTTCAATCCGCACCATCGTCCAATTGTGGATGTTTTTGAGATTCCTACTGCTTGTTCATGTTTTGTTGAAAATTTTGTTTACTATTAAACTTCTGAAAATGTAAAATTCATTACTATGAATGTATTACACTGTTATAATATGTAGCATATAAACCAGTGCTCTTATTCTGATATGCAGGGCTATAAACATATCTCAGCATTTTACATTATGCTGTAATATCATTTCCACATAAATATATATTTATTTATTACATTAACATACTGAATTATTAAATAGTTTGATTCTGTTCATATCAAATGTTTTATGAGATGACTTTGGGTCCAAAAATAAGTCTGGAATGTAGATATAGCATGAACTAGCTCTGATTTAAAAATATATATTAATTTACCTGCTCTGAAACAACATCCCTTTGTTTGCTGAAACATAATAGTTTAGTTTTAAAACTGTACAGTAAATTTTGATTCTGTGACTCCATTAATTTTTTAAGATAAAAATAATGTATATGTATATGAAACAAAGTTTCAGTTAAAACTACTCTTTCAAAGGAAACCACTGAGATTCACCAGGGTCATATTCAACATATAACAGTCCTGCACCTTAATTGTCTTTAAATGTATCTGTTCAAAACATATAATGTGCCAAACATCAATTCTAAATTCTCAATTAGTTGTAAATTTCTGCCAATAAAACATCAAACAACAAACTCAGAAACAAAGTATTGTCCACTTTACTAATTTTTCTTCTTAATACATTATTTTTCTTTTGCATTATAACTGCAAAAAATATCAACAAGTTTATAGTGGGTGCTGCTACTGAAGAAATTATTATTGCAATCTTAAGGCACAATAGATCATTGAAGGTCGCAGTGCAGGGGCCGGTTTTTATGGCCCACCCCTTACATACATACATATTCAATCTTAACTGTTTTATTGCTATTCCTTTGTTTCCCTGTGAACCATTCAACATGAGCTAATAATAAATAAAAATGCTTATATTAAAGATAAATGGCATTTGGTCAACTGATTCATTAATGGTATGGTGGACAGAACAGCGTTCAACCAGCTCTCTATCTCTACATTTGACAATGTAATCCAAATCTTAAGAGCAGAGGAAAGAGAAAATAGTCGTTTTTGTCTTAAGTAAGGGTATGAATGAAATGGTTGAGGATTTGTCGTATTTAAAATCAATGTGTCTGAATTTTGTTGATGAGATGTATGTTCAGCCTCAAATGGGACATCAACTAACAAAGGCTTTTGAAGTTTCACCTCAAATGTAAACATAGTTTTATATCAGGATAATATCTTATAGTAAGCTATGTCCACTTCCACCCAGTCATCTCATCTCTGTATTTATGTAGAAAATATTTTTAAAAGTTGAGTTTAAAGTGTTAATCTGCACTTAGTTGGCTTTATTATGGTTACTAACTGGATGTTTTTTAATTGACTAAGTGACTACATGGAGTAAAATCCTTGTTGTAAAAGAACAGTCACTGAAATATCTAATTCCTTGAATTGTAGAATCTGTAGGCCATACTATATTCACAAGAGCTTGCTACTAGACCCTGTCCTGAACCAGATGAATCTAGTTTATATCCTTTCTTGGTTTCTTCAAAGCACCTAACTATAGAAATGTGCATGTGTGGACCCCACAGATGCTATTTGAATTCTGTTATAAGTCTCAGTAAGTTCACAGGTCAGAAATGTTCAGGAATTTGAGAATTGAAATGTGACACAGTAATGCTACAAATTCAGTTTTGTTTGATTCGAGGTTTAAGCAGAGGTGGCTATGAAGAATTAGGTCTTCTGAGATGTTTTGCAGGATCATATTGCCTACATCTTGAAGGCTGAAGAGTAAACCAAGCAAAAAACCGGAAGAAGCAGGTGGCAAGCTGAGCTGGTTCCTTGCTTGCTTCTTTCACCCTGAAGATGGAGGTGATGTGTTCTTCAGAACCATCAGTAGAATTTCACTGACAACATAGTGTTATAAGTTTTGTCTTTCTCAGAATTTGGTATAATAGAGGTACTTCCAAGAATCCAAAATTCTCACTGAAATCTATTTCAGATAATTACATTTTTGCCATATTTGGAAGGATATCATGGAATATGTAAGCATGTGTTAAACTGGATGTTGTTGAGAAAGAAGCAATCAGTTGCTAGGCAACAGTTAGCAAGCCATTGGACTGATGAGTTAGCTATCTTGTTTTCTGTGTGGTCTGCGCTATGCAACAATAGAACTGTGTTTTCTGAGTTGTTCCTGCCATGGTTATATAACACCAGTCCGCTTGCAGCTAAGGAGAGTCCAGGAGGGTTCACCAGTTCAGAGTACAGGGACGAGAATGGAGGGTGTCCTTAGTGAACTGGGAAGATTAACTGAGTAGAGATTAGTACAGAGGAGTACAGACTGATTGAAGAAGAAATAACAAGGAGGGTTCGTAGAGATTTCAAGAGTTAGTTTGTGTTGAGATCCGTTGCCAGGAGACGACTAGTGAAGACAAAGAATCCTAGTGTGTGTGCAATGGTGAACTGGAAATTGTGTAAATCTGGAATAATGCTGCATTTAAGTGTGATTAAGAGAGAGAGAGTATGTAACGTCAGTACTAAGAAATTCAATCATCCAAACTAGAACCCGTTCTTTTCGTCATGCGTACCACTCTACACGTGACAATATTATTTATGATACAGTAACTGTATCTCATTACAAATGATTTCGTATTTTAAAAAGAATCAAAAGAATGAAAATTTTTAGTTACAAACTATTAAATCACTCAATTAGATTGTCACTGTTTCAAATGTAACCTGAAATTTTGGAAGAAAGTATGCAAAAAATTGTTTGATCATTAAATATATAACAAGGATACTTTGTGTCCTGTATGTGTTTGTGGTGTGCCAGAAAACTCTCTTGTGTCTGTCCTGTATCGAGTCCATACCTAGCAGCCTGTACCCAGTCGCTATACCAGTCATAGTGACTGATACTGATCATACTGACTCACTGTCTTCCTCGGTCTTACTTGTTTTACCGCCTAGACTCTGGATCACTCTGGATTGTGATGATCAGGGCCTGGATTTTGATGATGTCATCTTCTTTTCCTTGTATCCTATGCAATGCTCTTAAATATATAAATCTCAGATATGAGCTGCTGGTTACAGAAATGTAAATTCTATAGGTAATTTTTTGTCATTTTTTGACATTTTTAGGTTTAAGGTCATTTTTTCATTTTGGGGGTAATTTTTTGGACTTTTATGGGTATTTCTTGTCATTTTTGGCCATTTTAGGAAATTTTTCTTCATATGTTTTCTGAAATGTGAATAATATGGAAGCGAAGTGTTCTTTCTTTTCTCCTTTAGGTCATTTTTCTGGATTTTTTCGGTCATTTTATAGGTCATTTTTTTAATATTTTTGAGGTCATCAAAATCCGGGCCCTGCATATTACATTTTTTGGTCATATTTTAGGTCATTTTTCCGGATTTTTTCGGTTATTTTATAGGTCATTTTTTAAATATTTTCAGGTCAACAAAATCCGGGCCCTGGTGATGATTAATAGATTTTACACGTGCGCCAGATGTTTTAGAGCTGTTATGTTGGCTGAACTTCATCACATCCAAATGAGGAAAGTTGGTACACCAGCTTCATGTAGGTTTATTTCGGCGTAAGGAGTTTAGTGTTAGCGATGTTAGGGTGTTTATTTGTGAAACGTTGACTAATGAGTTCTTATCGTATCGTTTGTGATTTAATTGACATTTTGGATGTATCATGGAAGAAATTAAACAAGAAGATATTCACGACCTTTTGGAACATTTCTGTAGATGTTTATATAAAGCTGCGGAGGCGGATTCGAAGGTGAGACTCGAAATCGTATAGTGGGAAGCACATGGCTCCACTCTACGTATCCTGTATGGAAATGTGTAGGCTGTAGTTAAATTGCTTTGTAATTGGAGATGCTATGGCCGGACTGATAGGTGACACGAATGGAATGCCCAAAAACGAACTATATTTCGACGATAAGGAATTGGGATTAGTACTTTAATTTGGTTGCTTAATTGTATGGGTTGCCCTACTTAACAAGTGAAGTTACGCTGCTACTGATAATATGTAGGTTAAGAGACAGTGTTAATAACAAACTTGGACATATTCATATTGTTACTGATAATGCACAGTCTCCAGATCTGTACCTGTGTGCATAAGGGTGAAATTTAAACCATGTCTTGTTTATGATTTTGGTAATGATTTATATTCTGATTTTCATAAAACTAGTTTGAGGAAGGTTAGAGGAACCATGGTTTTGGCAGTCACTCACTCACTCATGGAACCTGAATTATGATTTTGTTTAAAGCTCATGGCCATAAAAGAAACCATTTTACGTAACAGAACTGGTTACTGCATTGAAGATACCCTGTTGATTTCATCCTCCTTGACTTGATCATTTCAGTTATATTTGGCAAGAAGTGCAAGTTATGAAGCCCCTTGTTATGCAATTTTCTCCAACCTCATATTCTTTCATCCCTCATGGGTCAAAATATTCCCAACATCCTGTTCCCAAATACCCTCAAACTGTGTTCTTCCTGTAATGTTAGTTACCAAGTTTTACACCCAGACAAAACTGCAGGCCAAAATTATATATATTTTAAATGCATTCTGTACACTTGGGGTGGGGGAGAGACTGTTCAGGAGGATTGCACATACTAATCACCAAATAATGATGGTATATAGAGTTGAGTATTGTGTTTTATCAGCAGTTTAGTGGTGGTAATAGGTTTAGAGGTACTTGAACCAGTTTGTATCCTTCAAGCAGCAATCTGACGTTCTGCTGAGTAGTACACAAACAGGCACAGCCAAGTGTTACTTGCTCTAGCTTAGTGCACTATTTTTAAAGTTGCAGAAATGCAGATTTTGAAAACCAAACCTTGAGACCAGGATGTGACTTCTTAAACTCAGTATATACTGATGACGTTCTTTAATACTAGTCTCTTTGTTTATCTTCTGCTAATAGACGGTTTTAAATGCCACATAGTCCTATTTTTCTTGCATAACTAGTGGCGTTGTCATTACAGTAGACATTTTGAACAATGTAAGCTACTTATGGATCTAGACTTCATCCAGGCTTTGAATTTTGTGATGCCACAATTCCATATTTATTTACTAGTTATGTAGCTGTACATATTATTTTATTAGAGGCAGCTAGAAGTTATCATTTTTTTTATATGCCAATGTTTTAGGAGAGCCATTGTTACAATCAGTTGTCTGAGGAGTCATGTTCTTGGTCTGAAATAAAGTTATTACATTCAAACTGTCAGAGAAAATGCTTCCTGCTGTATACTCACCTTTTAAAGATGGCTTTTTTCATATCATCAGTGGGCAGATTTCTTTGGGGCTTCCTACAAGCAATGTGTCCTTTAAATGGGTTGCAACACTGTTTAGGTACGTATTTTGTAGATAATTCCATTCTCATAAAACATATTACCATACCTGATACCAAGTAGTGATGAACAGAGTTCATATACAGAAAACCTTTCTGTCACAAGTAAATCCACTTGACACAACACAGGAGTTCAGAAAAGATGAATGCAGAGAGAAATTACAGCATCTGAAGACCACTACAGAGGCTTAGAGAATACTGATGACTGCAGAGAGATGAATCAGCTTTCAGAACAGGTTGCAACATGCTGTGACATGTTGTGCAATAGCCCTGAAAGCCTGCAATATTCTGATTTTAGTATGAATCATCCTATGGCTGTCATGGGAAGACATTCTGCCATATGTTAGACTATAACACTGTGTGTTTTTTTTTTGCAAAAGGTTAACATTTTGTGAAAAATGGAAAGTCACAGGTTGTCTCAGGTGATGCTAAAACCAAAGCTACTCTATTCTATTGCAAGTAACACATGGGTGAAAAGAGCATTTCATTAGCTTTTAAACAGCCCATATGAGCTCCATAGCTTTTACAGAACAAATGCTATGATAATTTTTTGTGGAAAACTATGATGTATAAAGTACTTATAAGATCAGTGGTATCTTATGCCTCCGAGACCTGGCCACTGTCAAGATTGAATGAAAGACTGTTAAGTATATTTGAATGGAGGATCCTGAGATATATTTGGACCAGTGGAAGAAAATGGAATATGGAGGAAGAGGTATAACCATGAGCTATACAAACTATTTAATGAACCAGACATTACTGGATTTATAAAGGTGAAAAGGCTTGAATGGGCTGGACACACAATACGTGCCAGCGAGAATAGAACCATCAAGAAAATGCTTAATACTAAACCAGAAGGAAATAGGAGAGTGGGAAGACCAAGGTTAAGATGGGAAGAATGTGTGTGGCAGGACATAAGAATTTTGGGTGTAAAGAACTGGAGGAATGTAGCATCGAATGGAGAAGAATGGCGAGCAATCCTGAGGAAGGCCAGGGCTCACAAAGGGCTGTCGTGCCAGTGATGATGATGATGAATTTTTTGTGGTGACAGCTTACCAGAAAAGCAAATTTTTATGATTTTCACACCTTGCTCACAAAATCTGTAAAATATAGGATGCTGAAATTTTACAAGACTGCTCTTTTCTATGGAGTCTTCAAGTGTACCCCCTTTCATGGGAATCTGAGAAGACTGTGATGATGTCATTGAATGTGTTACTAGTATTTTGCTCTCAGCCTGTTTCTTTTTTTTTGGGGGGGGGGTGAAGAATTTTACTACATTAGGAAGGGCAGGCCTGTTTAAATTTTGCTATGTTCTCTTGTGATTGGAGGGGCAAAGGGGTAAGGAGTATTTCAAATACTGTGACAATTCAGATTGTGTTATCGTGTATTGGATAAAAACTGAAGTTGACATCATTCAGAAACTTCCCCGCTGTATTAATAATAATAATAATAATAATGATTTCCAAATCTGTATCTTTGCACTATATGGAACAGTTTGGTAAATGCTGTATCACAGTAGATCAAGAAAATTAAGAGGGACATTAATACAAGGTTATTTAATTTAGCTCTGCTTGACAGTGTAAAGAATTAGGCTAAATATGTATTCATTGTAACTGAATCAGTAGCAGATCAGAAAGTCCCTTTTTTTGTGTGAGTTAATGGTCCTGGTGACGAATAAAATTATTTAAATTTCAGTGTGAACTAAATTAGAATAATGTTATGGGATGACATTCACATAATGGTGTAAATTTGGGATAACATATTTTACCGAATTATTTCCTGGAACCTAAACAGCCTTTTATTTTCCACAAGTAAATATTTTGGTTAAAGCCTCATTGATTTATTCATGCCAGCTTAAGTCTGTTGTCTAGCATTGTTGGAGAGATTAGCTAAGTCTGTCCTCAAGCTTTGTTGGTGTTGGCATTGTGGATTAATGCCCCAGTTATGTGTAGAAATGTTTCTTTACAAAACACAGCTTATATTTTTAATGTGACAGTTCAGTAATTAATTAAATACAGTCCTGTCCAAAACCCTTAGAAGATGTTGGGTGTTTTCAATTGAGGTATTCTTGTATGAGTTATTTTCAGAATTCATGTTCAGCATTCAGTGACCTAAAAGGCAAATCGACACTTTTATGTGATATTAGCATCATTTTATTTAAAATCTGGTCACTTCTTTTAAGTAAAATTAATTTGTTTGGAAGGAGAAGATAGTCAATCCAAATCCATTCTATGGTTTTGTGATTTCATTTCATATCTGAAGGGGAATTAGCAGTTTACATACAGCATTTTACTGTGTAAGAAATGAAAAATTGTGCACTTTATTAACATTCTAAATAAGATTTGGTGCGCCTGGCTTTCATTGTAACTTGTAAGTTTTGTTCAGTATGGTTACAATGATAAAGTAAAGAAGGGTAGGTTGGGTGGGATGTGTGGCACGCATGGGAAAGAAGAGGCATGCATATGGGGTTTTGGTGGGGAAACCACTAGGAAGACCTAGACATAGAGAGGATAATATTGAAGTGGATCTGGAAAAATATATTGGGCTGGTGTGGACTGGATTCATTTGGCTCAGGATAGGGACCAGTGATAGCTTTTGTGAACGCGCTAATGAACCTTCGGGTTCCGTAAAATGCATGGAAATTCTTTAGCAGCTGAGAGACTGTCGGCTTTTCAAGAAGGACTTGTAGTTAGGTTATTTCTTCAGGTTTAATCAACAAACTTTCTCTTTTAATAACAGTAGTAACTATTTGTGAGTATGATTACTTTGATTTATTGAAAAATGTTCATGATGAAAGGAATGAAATCTGGTTTTAAGGTTGTTAGCATAACTGCATCCAGTTTCAGTACTGTTCATGAATCTCTTCATCCTTCGTGCTTTATGTATATGTTTTTTTCACACCTAGAGTTTATTCTGTATTTATGCATTCATTGAATGTTTTATGCCCCATTATGCTGAAAGAAAAATGTTTCCCCCAATGCTTTATAATATAGTAATGAAAGAATTTGCTGTTTATTTGCAGAGTCGAGATGTGATGCAGCGGTGCCTGAAACTAGTCACATTGGATTATAGTCATGTTGTAAGTATTTTGCTGAATTGGTAGTGTGCAAAGAAAAGTTTTCATTAGTTGACTTATGGATTTCAAGTTTCTTTTTCCAGAATTACAAATTGGCATGCAATAGTAATGTTACAGTCAAACTTCCAGAAGTCAAATTCTGTGTTACAAGTATTCCATTACCTAAAATAAATTCCCTGTTCTTTGTAATTCTTAATTATTAAAAATTTAAATATCAGTTAATTATTTTGTATGTAATATGAATCCAGCTTAACACTCTTTTGCCCTTTGAGGTAGATAAGTAATCATCTTGATAGCAGATGCAGTCTGGAGTGTTCCTTTCCCTTATTTTTGCTGTTCACTGTTTTGTTTGTATTGTCTATAGTATAGACAGTACAAACAAAACAGTAACTCATGTAATTTACTATATGTATCTGGACACATCTATTCTCAAAGGGACTATTTCCACATCCTAGGTTTGTTACCTGTATAGATATATGGAAAATAAAGGAAATGAATGAATGAGTGAATGAATAATAAAACAACACGGCTCAGCTATTATCGAGGTTCATGTACCTGCTGATGTTGCTACTCCTTTAAACACACTCACTTTCTCATGCACCACAGGTGTGTGAATATCTGGAGTCAAGAGATATTTATCTACGAGCTTCTGAATATGTTTATGCTCATAGCCACTCTACTTGGGGAAGCATGCACATGAAATATTACCGGAATCATGCAATTAAGTTCCATCCTCCAACAGTTCGTTACAGTTTCTTTAACTCACGTTTATTTTTGTTTCTTTGGTATTTTTTTCATCACAGTGGCTATTCTTTTTATGTATAGCTTATTTTCATCAACATGTTAATAGTATGTATATTCTCTTTGTTCAGGTTATAAGCAATAGTGAAGGGGAACTGAGTGCAAATTATCCAAGCCACTTAATAATCTTGGAGTATGAGCATCCCTCTACTAATGTAAGTGGAGCTCTACGGCCCATGGAGCCACCTCGCACAACTGGAACAATCTATGAGAACATGCATGATCCAACTAGACTACGTGACCTTTTTTTGAAGTCTCGATTTGCACGTTGTCGGGCAAGATTCCCACTTCCAGTAATCCTCTATCGTGGTAAACACATATGCAGGTGACTTACTTGATCTGTCAGTATAAAGTGTTTCTTGTATATTTGCAATACATGCGAGATTCTAATGCTCGTCCTTCACGCAGATCATCTACATTATCTGGAGGCCCAGAAATTTACGGCCGTTCTGGTTTAGACTACCTCTTCTCCGTCACGGAGGCAAATGCCGAAGATGGGGATGAAGAATTAATGGGTGCAGTACAAACACAAAGGGACTGGCAGTTGTTTGACAAGGTGCGAAGCCAGGACATTCGTCTCCTAAAAACGCTTAATGTTGGGACTATTATTGATTTCATGGTTGAGAAGAAAAAAGTTAAATTTGGAATGAAGTAAGTATCTGAAGTTGAAGAAGTTGTCTATATACCCTTGGCATTACAGTACACACTTAGTGAAGGTCCTTTTGAGGTCATAATTTGAACATGGGCAGATCCATGGATTCTTGCTAATAGAACTTATTCACATACTCCATCCACTGAGAACAGATGATCATTGCTTTTAGCATTGCATCATCTGCATTCAATGAAGAGTTGATATGAAAAAATTAAAACACAGTTTTATATACAGGGTGTCCCAGGAGGAATGTGCCGGACTTCTGGAGGGTGTTCCTTATGTTAAAGTATGCCGATATAACCCAAAACACCTATGTCCAAAGTTGAACGTTTACGGAGATAATGGCCCAAGAAAAGTGTGGTCTTCTGGAGTCCACGCACTGTACCTGTCAGCTGACAAGTCTTATCGATGTTTGTCCTTGAGTGTGGTTATGACGGCTCACACTAGCTGCATACACTCGCATACTAGAATGCGCAGTCAGCCATGTTACATCAGTGCTTTCCATTCATGTGTCATGTATAGTGCTTGGAACACTAACGACAACTATGACATGTCGTGCAAGTTTTTTTGTAGTTCAATTTAATGGCTTCATGTCACTCACAAGTTAGTTTGATGGTACGTACATTATTAACATTACAGAAACCACATATTCCTGCCAGTTTTAATATGTATTTGGTAATCAACAAGTGTGTAACACCTGTCAAAGTTTCACACTTCTCTGGCAATTATCTCCGTAACCGTTCAACTTTGGACATAGGTGTTTTGGGCTATATCGGCATACTTTAACATAAGGAACACCCTCCCGAAGTCTGGCACATTCCTCCTGGGACACTCTGCATAAAAGATGTATAATTTAATGTAAGTTGCTAAATAATGTAAACAAATATTTAAACATTCTATTGAGCCTCATACAACTGCTGTAAAGTTATTTTCAACGTAAATATGAGTGTCTCTTCTATATTACAGTATGCTCTTGATGCCAGAGCTGTGAGAGGTCAGGAAACTGGCTGGAGTTTATTTCTCTTCAGAGATGTCTGAAATCTGTAGCCTTAATACAATGTTAAGAATGACATGTGTGCAATGAGAGTGCCGTTGCTGATGCCTTGACAGTGCGATACTCAATGACAGTGACATATCTTGCTCTTGTATTTTCCCTGCAGATGTTAACAAGTTAGGAGATCTATTTTATGTAAATATATTTTTCTTTGCAGTGTGACTTCATCAGAGAAGGTAGACAAGGAGAATCGTTACTCTGACTTCACGATTGTCTCTCTGCCATATCCAGGGTGTGAGTTTTTTAAAGAATATCGTGATAATGATTATGTTGCTGAGGATTTGGTTTTTGATTGGACACAGTCTCATGTAGATGCTGTAATTGGAGTACCAGATGATGCAGTGTCTTCTCAGCTTAAGATTGACTGGGAGAAGTACAAGGTAATGGGAATTGTATGTTATATATAATGATAGAAGGGACATGTGATGGAACAGATTTTTATTACGAATTGTGCAGGTTACAAAGATGGCTTCATTATGCAACGTGCTGTTTTTTGTCACTGCTTTCTTCACATTTCGTTTTCCAGCCTGAGTCCTTCACGCTTAGAGACGTGAATCCATACTGTTGAATATAAACACTTCCATGGTTGCTCATAGCAGTGTTCTCTAGCAAATGAACACAAAACAGTAATGTAAGAATAGAATTGCTCATACCAGAGATGGCAGATAACTACAGTAGACCGCCTCTGTTGTCTAGTGGTCAGAGTTCCTGGCTACAGATCCAGAGGTCTGGATTCGAGTCCTAGCGCCGCCAGATTTTTTCTGACAAGTAATGGGTTTGGAACGGGATCCACTCAACCTCGTGAGTGTAATTGAGAAGCTGTTTCAAGGAAATAGCAGATCTGGTCTAGAAAACCGAAATTGACGGCCATGGGGATTTGTTGCATTGACTATGCAACACCCTCTAACCTCAAAAGTTGGCACTAACTTCGCCGACAAGCGGCAGTCGCTCGATTGGTATATTTTGCTTGCAGACTAAAGCCATGGAGTTTGTTTTTGTTTTTATTGCAATAAATGCAGCTTTTGTAAATGTTTAAAGAAGAATCACCAACAGGTATTAATGAAGGAATAAGTATTGTGTACTTTTGGATTTATATTTGTGTAAATTAAATTTGAAAATGGGTATGGAGATAGTATTATGGTCTGTCATGTGACGTGTGGTGTGATAGTAGTTCAGTATGTAGAATGAAACTTGGAATCAACTTCAGTTGTAATCCATCTCCTCACCTGACCGGACATATACACACAAATGGAGGCGCCCATCAAATAGAAATCAGAATTAAATAATAACGTACAATATAGCAATGGACCTCCAAGCACCATATCAATCATCTGTGTATACAACATGTCTGCATAAGCACCACCATACATTATTACGATTACAACTACCTAGTTTGAAATACCGTATAATTATATGTACAGATTTTAACTGTATTTTAATTATGTAACTAGTTCATTCTAAGACTTTACTTTCAGTGTAACTTTATATTTTATATTATTGTATACTATTTGGAAAATTTAATACTACATCATGTAATTAGCATGCAGTTCAATAGCTAAAAGTTTTTAAGTGTATTTACCTGATGATGGCTTCTTGGAAGCTGAAACATATAATAAAGTACTACTTGAAAATACATGCATATGTTATTATTGTGTTGTGACCTACTTTTCCAAGAGAGTAGAGACAAACTGGTTCCTCCAAAGCTTTGGTACACATCAACCAAACTTCACAATATCACATACCATAAGTCCATAATCTCATTGTTTTTATTTATTCTGTGGAAGGAATATGTTTTAGGTACTAGTGTAATTCATTTTAAGAAATACATGATTTTTAATGCCTTCCATGTCAAGTTTTTTTTTTTTGGTAAATTTGAAATAAGTAAGTGTCGAAGGACAAATGTACATAACCTAACCTATCATGTCAGAATATGTACATATACATCTATAGCAAAGAGAATGTTAAATATATTCTTTACATATACATTATTAATGAATGTGATAATGTAACACCTGTTAAGAATTCAGCAGGAAGTTCCATCATTTGTTATATGAGCTGTTAACTTCTTTCTCCTACATGTTAGCTTATTATACATCAACACTGAATGCAATTCCCATGAATAACACAAATGGTCAATTTTAAATAATCTTTATATAGCATACTGGTCTTCACATATTCACATAAGAAAATTATCTGTACTCATAAAACAGACATGATAGATTGAAACAGAAGAATGCTTGCTCATTCATGACCTACTATGTAACTCATTTTAATGCAATGTGTTAACACACAACAGTTCATTACCATGGTAACCAAAAATTATCTAATTTCAGAGCTTTTAATCTCACCATTATTTTATGTATAGAGAAGGATTAGAAATAATTAATGATATTACCTTTATATTTTCCAGGTGTGGGACTTGGTGAAATTGACCCAAAATTACATGAAATTAATGTTACGATATTTACAAGAAAATAGTACTGGCCTTCTTGTTCATTGCATCAGTGGTTGGGATCGCACGCCTTTGTTCATTTCACTGTTGCGCCTGTCACTTTGGGCAGATGGTGCTGTTCATCAGTCTCTCAATGCCACCCAGATTCTGTACTTCACCATTGCATATGACTGGATGCTCTTTGGACACAATCTTATGGATCGATTAACTAAGGGTGAAGAAATATTTTTCTTCTGTTTCTACTTTCTGAAGCATCTGGTAGGGGATGAATATAGTGTGGCTCCACGGTCAAAGTCGAAACAGAACACCGGTGGCAGTAGTGGTAGTGGCGGAAGCATTGCTGCAACAGTGCTGCGAAATGACTCTGACCTGCATCTGGATGGTATGCTGTTTGATGCAGATTGTGCGGTTAGTTCGCGGGGCTCCAACATCAGTCTTAACAGTTCGTGTAGCTCAGTTAGTAGCAAAAGTCAAGACAATCCACCTGTGCTCTTCCACAATGTGCCCGACTTATCTGATGAACATACTAATGGGTAAGTTTTGGTAACATAACGTTAGAGGTCATTCATACTTAACATACAAGTAGAGGATAATGTTTAGATGAATCTTAAAGAGAATGCGGTGGAAGTTATGGATTGCATTCATTTGGCTTACAGTATGGACCGGTGGTGGGCTTCTGTGAACATAGTAACAAAACTATGGATCCCACAGAAGGCAGGACATTTCTTTACTGGCAGAGTGATTAATTAGCTTCTAAAGAGGATCCTACTCCTGGAGTTAGTGACTTGAAGTTCACATGTTTTTACATTACTATCTTTGTGGATGTGCTACGTAGGTAGCAACATTCAGAAGCAAACTGCTGTCTTTGTCTTATGTACTGAAAATGGAAATAGGAAGATCCTCTGAAACATTTGTATCTATCAAACAACATGACATCGCATACTAGAAGACTAACTTTTCACAGACAATGCCACGAGAACCCAGAGTCTCACAACCTAACATATTTGTAAATTTAGAATATAAAATGTGACTTTTTTCCACATAGATTTCGTATTCTAAACATAATGACAGTAATTCAATCCCTGAAGCAGTTCCCCCCTCCCCCTGAGAAACCAGCAGTCAGCCAGTGAAGTGTCTCAACTTTTAGAGAACCTAAAGGTACATTTCCATGTTCACAAGAACTGGACACAGCGTCAGATAATCCAGTCCACATCTTAACATTCTATTTATTTGAGATCCATTTTATTATCTTCCTGTCTATGCTTAGGTCTCCCAGATGGTTTCTTAACTTCAGGTTTTCTAACCAACCAAAATTTTGAGTGTGTTTGCTTATCTTTCCCATGCATACCACGTGGCCTGCCTATATCATCATTTGATCACCCTAATAATATTTGGTGAAATATATGAATTCATTTCAGTGACATTACTTGAATTTATACTGTATTTTGCCTGTGGAATCCCAGAGAAAATGATTATTATAAAAAGAACAAAAAAAGTGACGCTTCCTTGTCTTCCATGGTCATGTGGACAGCGAAGATAGAGTGGAATTGAGGTGCTTACGGCTTGCGCGCCCAATTCAGATGGTTCGTTGCGTGCTCGTCGCTTGTTCAAGGTGCACCAAATCACTCCGCGCATCACTTGTAATGCCGCATTACAGCCGCGGCGCGCTTGTGTATTCCCACCTTTAAATGTGCTACAGATTAGTTATTTCATCATAATCCAATTGTCTGCATTAAATATCATTATTATTTCCAGTGTTTAAACTTTGTTTCCCTTTTCTTCATAATTAAAGGAAGTAGTAAGTCTTGCAGTAAATTTCATATATATATATATATATCATTTGGCAGTGTACAGCTGAGCTTCTGACAGCATTGCTAGATAAATTGTAAATAAATAAATGCAAATACAGCTTGACTATATCTGGTTTAAAACCATATTTGGTTAGTGATACTTTAGTTTATTTTCCATTTTGATGCCCCCCCACCAGAATGTTGTTACAGTGAATGAATTTTGACAGCTACCAAAATGTCATATAGTTTCCTTCCCAGCTTATTCCTGTTAACACTTAGCTTCCGTAGAAATGTAGGCTAATGCAATATGTTTTGTTTTTACAGCAATCTTCCAATTTATAATGCTCAGACTACGTGTCCACCTCACTTGCAGTCATCAGGATGTGAGTCTAGTCCTTCTGCCTTACCTGGACTTGGAAGTCTGTGTAGCCAGAGTGGGCCTGGTCCAGGGCCACGTTCCCCGCATCCCAACAGAACAAGTCCTGTAGCAGTCCCAGTATCTAGTCGCCTCCGACAGCGAAATGATTCCAACAGTTCACTAAGTGCTGGAAGGTGAGGGTAGAAAAAATGATGTCAATTTGTAAAAGACTAATCTTTATAAATACCATAGATTTCTTATTAACCTTACCAACTCCATAGAATAAAACCTCAAAGTAAGACTGCAGTACATATTGTGCGATATTCATTCATCAGTAATCTGTCAGACAACAGGTCCACAGTCTCTTCCAAAACAGTTCCTCCACTTAATGCGATTTAGAGCTTTCTCCTTCAAATGAGAATATCCTCTTCTGTCCTCAAGGTCATCCAGCATCTTCTTACGTCTTCTGGTCACTTCTATCTGCTCCATTATCTTTCCTTCAATAACTTCTTTTAGGAGGCAGTTACTGTGTAAGATATGACCAATCCAATTAGCCTTCCGTTTTCTTATTTCATGTAAGATATTCCTCTGCTCACTGACTCTAAATAACACTTCTTCAATTCTCACAAAATCGGTCCAACTGATCTTCTCCATCCTTCTCCAACACCACATTTCGAAGCTGTGCGATATATATATATATACAATATAGTCATGTGGTTTTAGTGACTATAGACGTGGTTTGGATTGGTAATTGGATTTATTGCACACTTATACAACTTGTTACTGCGCTTCACAATTAACTATCACACACAGACTAGTGTTCTCAGTCTGTTACAGTTTCCACTAGCCTTTGCTTGGTAGTGGCTTCCAGTTGCAGATGTTCCCTTTCCTCTGGATTCCCAAACTGTCCTCAGCCTCAGCTGCCAGCTTCTCACAGCAACATCTCACAACAACTGAACCCGTAACTCGCTCACTAACTCACCAACTGACAGCTCTTCACTGACTTGTCCTGTGTATAACATCTTGGCACAGACCACATAGAAAACACCACTTCCCATTATAGTAACCTCTTGTTGCCTTGGAATTGTTGCATTTGTGATTTGTGTGTTGTGATTTGTGATTGTGGTGGAACTGCTACCTAGCAACGGCTGTTGTATAGTTGCTTTTTTCACAGTCGTTGCTTAGCTACAGGTCTACATGACAAAATCCAGAAACTTCAGAATGTTAGAAATACCAGTGTTATCCATTTACTAGGGGACAAAACACAGATCCCTATGACCCACAGAAATCTGCAGCAAGGTAGTGATATATAGAAACAGTCAGGTGAGTCATTGTACTTGTTGTCTGAGCCCACTCCTAGCTTCCTGGTTACCTCAGTGCAACAAGGGAGTCTGTGGAAACAGAGCATTGATAATGTTTATACGTATTTAAATTATATACAAGTTACTTTCATAAATTTATATCTCACAGATCATATATAAATTCATCATATTACACATTTGGGATTATAATCCACACTAAAAACTCTTTTCCACATAATTGTCGTCTGCAGTGAGACACACATTCTACTGTTACACTAGTTCACCAGTTTACTGTTGTCTTCTTAGAACAACTGTGCTCTCTGTCCTATTTTACTAAAGTATCCATCAATAATAGAACTTTGAAAAGGCATCAGGAATATGTTGTTCACTAAAGATGCATTTTAATACTATGACAGTTCACATCAATAAAATAAGTGTCCCAGAAGGTGGTGAGCATGACCTTGCTTGCAATTGGTGTTGCCTTGGTGTTTGAGATGTTGCATGCTTCAACTCTCTGGATGTTTACTTAGATTCTAGAGTGTAGTGGTTAACGCAAGATTCTTTACATGTAACAGTGGTATTCAGGAATGCCGTACTCTCCGTAGCATAAAGGATCAATATCGTGGAGCAGTGTTACAGCTTTCCAGGTCTGTGCTTGTCAATCAGACCCTTTGTGCTTTTGCTCTCCAGCATTGAAGCATTTCATGAACAATGTCAAATATAGCACCATATGAGATTTCTAGTTCTGTGTAAAGTTGTAGCTTCACCCATTGATCAGCATGCTGTGCAGCGATCTCTATGTTTGATGATGCTGATCTACCCGATGAGAGGGAATCCATGACACTGGTGCAGTCACTTTTGAACTCACTGCACCAATGACTGACTCCCTAGAATGTCATGCATGGCATTCACACCATATACAGTGACAGACTTCCTGATGAATTTCTGCTGAAGAAGACCTTTGGCAAGCAAGAGATAAATCTCAGATCAAACCTGTATAAAAGACCACTTCAGCAGTGGAGGTGCCATTTTGAACCATTTACTGTGGCTCTCTGCAGGTAGCTGCTGCCACTTCTGCCTACCGGTGAGGCATATTTAACCGAAATATCATTTCATATTACAACTCTCAGTTAAAATTATGGTCTGGCATGACACAAGGACACCTCCGCCACGTATTTATTATAAATTTGTTGTCGTCGTTATTGGCATTATTGTACGTCTAGTTTTTAATGTATACCTTTAATAGTGCAGTTGGTATAGCAGCTGCCTATGGGCTGGACGACCAAGGAGTTGGAGTTTGAGTCCCAGTAGGGTCAAGAATTTTCTCTTTTCCATATAATCCAGACCTGCTCTGGAGCCCACCCAGGCTCCTATCCAATGGGCACCAGGGGCTCTGTCCTTTTGAGTAAAGCAGCAGGGGCATGAGGCTGACCATTCACCTCCAGCTAGTGCCAAGGTCAAGAAAATGTGGATCTATACATACACTCCCCCACACGCCTTAATGGCATAGTGCTTAATTAGTTAAGCACAGGGACAGCTTTACCTGTACATTTTACCTTTAGTGTTCCCTCCTGCAGGCTATTCACTGTTGGCATGCACTGAAATAAAAGGATTTATTACAGTTGTTAAAAGATTTCTGCAATGTGCTGAGAGGCCATATTCAGAGAATTTAAACATAAGAAATAAATGTTTTAAGAAATAAACTGTGAGAAGTTATTTCACTTTACCACAAGCTAGAAAGTCTGGACTTGTTCCCGTTCTCTGACAGAGTCTTAACAGAGTGCAGGGCAGGACATTATCATCTGCAGCTGTACAGTCCTTGAAGCTTTCTTGTAACCCTTCTCAGGTATCGTCATCACTCTCATCTGTCCCTAGTCAGGCTTCGTTTTTGTCTCCTTCATGGTTGTAACCGAAGAATCCAATCTTTTTGAGGCAGTCAGATATCACACTTGCCCAAACTAAGTTCTAGCACGATGCCACATGTACAGAGGATTAATTACATATAATTTTAGGCTGCTAGCATCTGTTATATGAGGGCTGATTTTTAGAAGCTGATCTCTACAAGATGCAAACAATTTTTGGAAATAATATTGTCATGTATCCAAGGTTTGGGTGACGAATATAACAGGTTCTGGATTGGATGATTGGATTTATTGGTACTTATTTACAATTACAATTAATGACTGCCTATGACTCACTCCATTCCATACTGAACTACGAGTGTCTTCTCTTCCACTGTGAATGACTTGGTTCTGAGTTATGAATTGGTCACTTCAGCTTCCGTTCTCTGCTGGTTAACACTCCACTGCTGAACACTAAACTCTCCTGTGAATGACTAATGCTGAACGATGGCTCACTCGCGAATGAACTGAACTCTTTTATAACTTTAGGGCAAACCGAATATGTCACCATGTCTTGCAGTTCCACTGTTATTCTGTTTTTCTTTGTTTATCCATTGCCACAAGAATGTGCTTACTGAACTGTTGCCCAGCAATGGACTATTTGTAGTCCATTCTTTGCCGTGGGAACGCACTTACCGAACCGTTTTCTAGCAATGGTCAAATTCATTGCAATGTTTAAAATTAGAGTAGGCACACAGTAGCATAGATGGTTGTGGCACTATGCTACAGGCTGGAAGGTCATGGGTTCGAATCCCGATGAAGTGGATTTTTTCCCCCTATTTACCTAATCCTTCCAGCCGCACTATGGCCGTTGGGTCAACTCAGCCACTAACAGAGATGAGTACCAGGAATATTCTTGGGGGTAAAGGGCGGCCAGCACTTAAGGCTGACAACCTTGCCGCCATCTTTGAGCCGATTGTCTAGAAAATGTGGAAACCTCAACATCTCACAGCCTTATGGGCCTCCACGGCCTGTTACAGGGATAGCTTTACTTTACGTACTAGGAACTGAAAACAGTACTTCAGAGAACAGTGTTTTAAGGATGGTCTGGGCTACAATCGGTGACAAAATATCAGTTGAGTTCTGTCTTCTGGGATGTAAAGTAATCTAGGTCAGGTGGAAGTCAGATGACATTTTGGAGGAGCATATCACCTCCATCTTCTTCCTTGAAGATGGAGGTGATATCTTCCTTCGAAATGTCTGTTGACTTTTGTCGGACTGCATGATGATATATCCCAGAAAACAGAACCCTTCATAGTCACTACTGTGAATACCTCAGATAAAAAAAAAAGATCTGTTAAGTTTAAAGTTATTAAATGATGGGGTGACACTATTTAAAGATATTTGTGTGACTTTGTCTGTAACAGTAGGTTTCAGTACAAATACCACAGCTTTTTAGAAATGAGTTATATTTTGATCTTCATGTGTAGGGGATATGAAGACATTCCTGTTCTATTCAGTTCAGTTCAGCATTGTATAAGAATTTTCAGTTCCTTCACAGTCTGAACACATGTTGTGTTTGGTACATTTCTTCATGTTCGACATGATTTTACAGCTGGCAGCTGATCTCAGGGACTGGTAGTTTACGGGGATCTGCCTCCACTTCAACGGGAGATTCAGCCACTCCAAACTCAGTGTTGTCACAGAATGGCAGTAATACCTCTTTGTAAGTACTTAAGAATAAGTACAATATGTTTGCCTGATATAATTACTTCCTTATGTTTTTTCTGTAATTAACTGGTTGAATTTTTCTTGCACTGTCATTCTCAGTTTGTGTTCTTTGTTCAGGAAGTATGAGTAGAGTGGTATTGGAAGCTGCATACTGTTTTGAATTGTGGAGAAACAGATTCTTCTAAATTTTGTGTACCAAAAAGCTTTGTCTTGACTCTCAAAAGGAAAGTATATTCACTGCATGAATCATCATTGATGAAAAAGAACACCCATAGTGAGTGAAGTCCTCCAAAGGAGGGGATTATTCTGAACATGATGCTGATCATAACATATCTTCTTGAGTTAGTTCCACATCCGAAGTAATAATTCCAGTACGTGATGATCGTGTTCCTTCTGAATTGGATGCATTATGTAATGTGAGGATGTAAATGTAAGAATTTGTGTCTTTTGTCCCTAAGTAGCCTGTCCATTTGCAGTGTATTGTGGATTAATTTCCAATCTGTAAATCTAGTAATTTTTTAGAAAGAAAAATAAAGAATTCTTCATCTTGAGATGGGATGAAAACATTCTTTGCTGTTCTTCTTACTGTGGCAGCTGTGCTTGTTCCAGAAGTGTGACAATACTGGTCAAAAAATAAAGTGCCTGTTTACTCACGAATTCCCCCTTGTTCCTCACTGTTTTCAACACTCAGGAAAAGAACTGGACCATTATGCAGATCATTTTTCTGGCAAGTTCACGGTGCTGTGTAACAGAAACCATCACATTTGTAGGACATTTATTTCTCTATTGTATACACACTTTTCTCCACATTCTGTAGACTGTCTACAGCTGTTACTCCATTTATTTAGTTATCCTGACATGTTATCTGCTTCCTATTTTACAACACCTGAACGGTTCTTGTATCATGGTTGGAAATCACATCCAGCAACATTTAAATTGTTTTGTGATTGATTCTTTCAATCTCACTGATGAAAACAAGGTCACACTAATCCTAAAAATAACCTTTATCTTATTTTGGAAGTCTAGTGGCTTGTTCTGTATCCAAAGGTACTAACCTGCTTAGGATTTATAGAATGTAAATAAATTCAATTCAATTCAATTCAATTCAATTAGTGATTATGATGATACTTTTCCAAAAAAATAGCTTCTGCCTGTTCTGGAAGGGTAATGTGACAGGCTCAATATTGCAAGGTTACATACCAGTGCAAACTTTTGTGGCTGCTACTGTCAAAGGGGTAGACTTAACTCTTTTACCCCCACCATAAAACTATGCTAGAAATATCTGCTGCTCTGGGTTAAATGCAGCTGCACAGAAGAGTGCACCATACTTGCTCAGATGACCTTAACAAGCATAGGTCATGGAAGAGACTTTTTTTTTTAAATCAGTATGTCTGACTTCATTTCATTTATTGACAGCAGTCATATACTATTGATTAACAGTAAGGAATGAATTACTGTGTAATCAGTAGTGAAAGCTGACAATATATGTGAAAGTTAAGGGCAAGACATCTGTATATTTCCTTTCCTGAAAGTGCCTTACATGAATACCAAGTACTACTGTTAAATATGATATATAATGACTTGGTGGGGGACAAAGTGGCGGTGGGGTAGGTTTTCTCTGAGTACTTCGGTTTCCCTTTCCAGTCTTCACTTCACCAAATTCTCCATCATCATCATCACCCGGGGCAGGTACAATAGGCCAATCAGTGACTGCCATGCCAAGTGGACCCAGCTGGACTCCACCCTCCACTAGCGAATTTAATTACATTAACAGTTGTGTTCTGCCACACCTACATGCACACACTCACCCAAAACTTAATTGCTAAGTTTTCACATATAATCCTAGCATTCTAGACAGCTATACTAGGCTGTTATATTTAATTTATACCATGTTATACTATTTTGCAGATGGTATTGCCAGCAATCTCAGGTTGAAATCATAAATAGCTAAACCTCTTGATCATACCCACATATGCATGAACTTGTGAAACGTATATTTTTTTAAAGATGTTTATGCAAAAATCAGTGAACTGCGCTGGTTACAAAATTCAAGAGTAATCTTTTATAGTGCTCTTGCACGTTACAATCTTTTGTGGCTTGTGAAATGTGCTTTACATCTTTTCTGCTTTAATTCAGTAACGTTATGATTTATTTCAAGTAATTTTGTTGTCTTCTGTGGTTAAGGTACTGCATAGTCACTGCTAAATGATGGACATATAAGTGCTTTACTTTCATGGACTGGACTTCTGTCTCATGATCTAATCACCATATCCAGAACATAAATCATATTGATTCTAGTGTTCATTCCACTGTAAAAGAATATGATACATCAGAAGCAGAGTTTATGCAATAATGGCATTAACTTTGATAATACTTTATTTTGTAAACACTATGGTCTGCTTAGATTATGTTCATTTAGTGTTAAAATTTGCTGAAAGTAGAGAAATAAACAAATGTTATTGAACAGTGTGAGAGGTGTGGATATGAATGAAAGCCAAAAACAATTAATTTATATCAGAAACAATGGAACCATGCACTGAGCCTCTGTGATTTTCATGCCTTTTGACAAAAAATTTGATTACAATCAAAGTTTGTACATCTTATCTTCCATTTGTATAAATGTGATAGGAAACCAAGGTACTGGGTTTTCATTCACTAAATGCAGGTAAATCACAAAAATGAGAAATACATATTTGGCGAGCAATATATATTATTTATATGGAGCTTTTTTTTTTTTCCTTGGCACTACAGCCCCAGTGGGTCTAGGCCTACCTCCATGAACTCTGTTCACTTCGGTTTTTCTAGATCTTACACATAAAGTAGGACTCCTTGGGCGAGTGATCAGATTGTCGCAAGGCCTCTACCTGTAGACAAACACAGAAAAACGCACACATACATCCATGCCCTGAGTGGGATTCAAACCCATGATCCCAGCTTCCAAGCGAGCGAAGACAGTGCATGCCTTAGACCGCTTGGCTACCGTGACTGGCTTATATGGAGCTTAGCCATAACAAAAAAAAAAATTAAATCAAAATTTGAGAAGGTCTTAGTTTACACAACTTTATGTTGGGATTTAATTGCATATTGATAATAATGAACTGAAAAAATATTACTTTGCAGTAAAAGGGTTCAAACCGGGTAAATGCAAGAATGGCTTGAAATTCAAAACAAAGAAAATCAGTATTTAAATTGAGAGTCAGATTTTTTCTCAATTGAGTCTTAAAATTTTTGAGACTCACTTGTGTCTGTGTCCAGTGAAATTTTATATTTTAAGTAACATAAGCTGTTAATATTAAACTCTGTTATATTTCAGATGTGAAGGACAGGTTTCAGCTGAATCAAGTACAACAGTCATAGAAGATGAATGTTTTATATATAATTCAGGACCTTCGGACAATATTACTTTGTAAGTGTTGATTCATAATTACTATTAATTCATACTATAACCAATTGTTTTTAACAGTACTCTTCTTTGTAATGAGAAGAATGGCAACGTTCCTCAAACTGACAAAATTAATTTGACATTCACTCTGAATTTTAAATGTATTTTACTGCTACAACAACGGGCATTATTATGGTGGAGAAACACATTCTGAAATTAATTTATATATACACTGACACATACATACACCCTGTCTTCCTCAGATAGCTGAATTGTCTGACTCTCTGTTGTCGTGTTAGCCGGAACATTAGCTATCATCTGCCAAGAAAAAGAATCCTAGTATCACAGCTCATACACTGCACATTATCAACATTGACAAGTATTTGTTAAAGAAAGTAAACTGTTTAAAAGAACTTAAATATCACAGTAGAATGTCTCCCTCTGTTCTTAAACAGACTCAGGACTCTGGAACAGATTGATACTAATTTGAGTTCATTGATCTTTGTAGATGTAATTGTTTCACAAATGTGAATGTATGGGGACTGTTTCAGTATACTTTGCTCTTTAGGTTTCCCTGCAGATAAATATCAGAGAGATTAAGGTCAGAAAACCTTGCCACAATCTGTTACTCTTCAGTCTGTCTCCAAACACCTCATTTGATACATTAATGTAATAGTAAGCAGTGTGTGTTGTAGCATCTTGTATGAAATAACCATATCCTTCGCCTAGTGGGGGGTGGAGTCCAGCTGGGTCCACTCAGCACAGCAGCCACTGATTTGCCTATTGTACCAGCCCCAGATGATAGATGAGGGTGATTGTGGAGCAGTTGGTGGAATGAAGATTGGCAGGGGAAACCGAAGTATTTGGAGAAAACCCATCCCAGCGCCACTTTATCCACCACAAATCCCACTTGACCAGACCCGGGATCTAACCCAGGCTGCCATGGTGGGAAGCCAGTGACTAACCACTTGAGCTATGGCGCTGCCACCATATGTCCTTCTGTAATGCTGCCAAAGAAAAGCTTAAGAATGTCATTAATAATTAATAGCCTGTTCCAAATTATGTTTCCTATTCATGTAGCAGTCTTCTTGTTGTGAAGGGGCACTTCAAAAGTCTGTCTCAGAAAACTGCTGTTCCAGTGTGTATTGTGGGCATTGATACACCCACTCAGGTGGAACCAAGCTTCATCAGTAAAACAATTACATTTTACCTGAAGAATGTTGTCATGACTGCCCACAGAAATGAGTTTAACAGTGTGTTCTTTCTTCATCATCACCCTGTTCATTTGCTTAAACCTGTCTAATTTTATATGGCAGTACATGCAACTTTTTGTCAAACCTGTGACTGTTAAGCTGATCATGTTGGGATTTGTGAGGCAAATATTCTAATCTGCCTCTGATTTTGTCAAGCTTTTCCCTGGTGCAGTCAGTATCTGTCTAGTGTGTTTCTTGTGTAAGAGATACCCAGTTGAACCCAATTCAAAGATCGTTGATGAAGCCTGAACTCAAACACTGGGATACCGAGAGCAGAACTTTCTGTTACACGATTTTCATTACTTATCTTTTACATAAATGTCATATGTAAAATCCCATTGTTCAAATGTGTGTTTCACCATCTCAGTTCAGTACTGTAAATGGGAACTCAAAACAGACTTCTGAATGGACTTAGAAGGGAACTGAGACTTTGTTTCTTGCATCCTGTTGTGTATTTAATCAATATTAGAGTTAATGTGATTGCGTGTAATTGTGCAGCTGTGTTCGTACACCTGAGGTGACCTCTTGAGGTCGAAACATGTAGTGTGACAATAATGAAAATGTGTTGTGTGGTCAGTGAAATTAACTCTGATAGTGCTAGAGACATTGCATAATAACACAACTGATGGTCCCTCTGCCCATGTGTTTCTCACATCATGCATGTTCAGCAGCTGCCTGCATGTTTTTCTCAAGGTCAGGCAGACTGGATTTGGCCAGTTGAGAAAGACTGTTCATTTATACAAATCAGGTTAAAATTTGCCATCTCATTATGTAAGCAAGTAGTTACAAATAGGAAAAGAAGATGACAGCAAGAAATGGCATTGAAAGTATGCATGAGTCAGTATTGCAGTGCCCACCTCTGCCTCTGCCTCTGCCTCCTTCTGTTGATTTAGGCTCAAACATTAAAATGTCTCAGAGACATAGTATGGTAGGGCTGTCAGCCATGTCTTGGAAGTGATATTAGCAGACAGTGTGTTAAAACAACTTATGCTGTACTTTGCATCAGTTTTTGAGATATCATATATCAGATGTTACAGTTTTTATCTGTGCAGCTTCATTCTTTTGTGTTATCTTTGTAACAGTTTACCTTCTGAAATACAGTATTGTAGCATGTAGAGCCGTTGCTATGCAATGACCACAAGATGGGGGATATACCAGGGCTGTTGCTGGGCAGTGGCTCAGTAAACACTTTCCCATTGCTAGGTAGCAGATTCTTAATAATGCAACAGTTAGACTACAACAGTGGAAGAGATGTGTTTTCTGTGTGGTCTGTGCGAAAATGTTATGAGCAAGGGACAAGTTCAGTTGATAGTTCTGTACAGGAATCTTTGAAGAGAGGACTTGAGCTAGAGGCAGAGGAATGGCCATGTAGCACATGTTTGGAACAGCAGATGCCAGAAATGGCCCTTGTTACACATACATCCCTTGTACCTCCATAATGTGTTCACATTCGTTCATTGATGTTCCCTTTTGGAAACAGAGAAAACTTGAAACTTCAATCCTAGTCTCCTGTGCTAGGCATCAATGGGATTTATGAGAAGATAAAACCCAGCAATGATTTCTTCCAGTTTCTCTTCAGTGAGCACTTGGCTTTGTGGGTTGATTCTTTCATATTTCATATCAGCACTGTGTAATTATTTTTGGTGATTCTATGAATAGTTCCCCCCCCCCCCAGTTTATAACTGTAATATCCTGAAATTTATTCCCAAATCATCTCTTTACTTTCCACATGGGTATCATACATGATGAACATGCATTTCAGTGTGTGTCAGTGCCAAGTGGCATTTTGTNTGTTACAGGTAGAATGTTTGAGGCTTGTGATTATGGTCAGCAGGCACACATAACATAAGCTTGCTTCACAGTAGCTGTTCAGGAATTTAATGGGTAATACTGACGAGAAATGGTAATGTGCATAGCCTTTTGGCATGCCAGTTATGCCACAAGTCCAAATGCATGCCATGTGAGTTGGCATAAATAGCGTATGTCCCTTCTGTGGGACACACCAAATGGTTCATGGCAAGCTCTTATATAATCTCCCTGTATAACCTGTGGAAGTTATTTGGGAGGGGACTCAGTGGTTGTGTGTTGCATTACTGTGCCAGTAATTGGTAACAATGGTAAATGGAGATCTAAATTGTTTCAGACGACGGGAGAGACTCCAGACCGTCCGGACACTCTTCTATAATGCATATTGCTCAACAATTGGATTCAGGTTTAAGAATGGACAAGATTCAGGGCTTGGAAGCTTACTGGGTAACATTGCTGAGAAAGTTGGCATCATTTCAACTCAAAGGACTTCAGTTTGAGAACTTTCCCCTTTTATAAGTCTGACAAGTGTAATGTTAAATGAGACTGTTGGTAAATATAGAAAAGATATATATTTTTGTAATCTAAGACTTGTTTTGTAAATAAGCATTGCATCTTATGTGGTGAAAATGTACCTTGGTGCTTGTCTCATACTGCCTAAGTAATACTGACAAAGGAAATATCTCTGCAACATTATATATGAATTAAGAATTTAAAAAGTTATCTATCAAAACAAAACTGCCACATTGTAAAATGATGTATGTATGTATGTATGTATATTGATTGTAGTCCGAAATTCGTACTCCAGTTTAGAAACCAATATGTACCATAAGAAGTTATTTAAGCGTAAAGAAGGATTATGTATCTCTTCATGTGTGTGCGCGCGTCTGTGTGTGTGTGGGGAGGAGAGCTGTCCTATCTGATATAAACCGGGAAGCACAGTTTCTTAATGTCATTCCCAAATATCATCTTAATGCACACCTTATTGTATTCCCTTTGTTTATGAGATATCCACAAATCATGCCTCTAAAATGTTGTTCTTTCTGATTATTTGAACAAATACTTCCCTCCAACAGGAAATCATTCCAGTTGCTACCTGAAGAAGATAATGTTACTGTGCCCATATATACTAACAGTGGACTGTTAGCCATGGAAACAGTGAAGTCTGTTTAGGTCAGGTCAGTCCATTCGGACCAAAGTCTTAAATGAAGAATAATACGGTACATTTAACTTGTAGCTTTTCATCGTTCACAAAGTGTGTGTACATCTCTGCCCAGTGCTTTGGCAACTTGATATTGCTGTGGCTTCTGCAATCCCCCTCGCTTCCTCAAGCTTCTGCTATATAAACACAAGCTTTCTATCTGTGGTTGGTTCGTATTTACCCATAATCAGGTATATCTTCCTGTATTCTTGCCTGCTACTAGGTTAGATCTTAAAACCATTACAAGAATGAAACAGTTCTTGAGTAAAAGGTGATCTTGTATTCTTATCTACACATGACCTTCAATATGATATAAATCATGTGCAGGTATCCCCAATTTACGTAGGTAATTCATTCATGCCATGAAAACTATTTGTGAATAAAAAATTATTCTCCCATTACTTCAAATGTAAAAGTCACTGACTCCTTCATGGGTCCCAGAAAAATCCCCCATTATTTGTTAACATTTTAATAGTAAGCATTAAAATAATAACAGTATTACTTGTTTATGATATTTATTGTTGCAAATAAAACTGTAATATTTTCTTACCATATATTTTGTCAAATATGATGCAATGCTGTGATAAAACTTGTAGCCAGACTTATTGCTTTCCTTTCTTTGGCTTATCAACACCTACTGCAGCCACATTCACTTGTCACAGAGCCACAGTGGCCACAAATAACATATTTGCACATAAAATGTAAGCATCAAAAGCAGAACTGATTCTATATGGTCATGAGTTGCATAGACTGACTGGGAAGGTGGGAGATGCATCTGGGTAAGGATGTTTGCAAATGTTAGTTGTTGTAGCAAAAATGAAATTCATTAAGTGAGAAGTACGAGTAGGTACTAATCAACACGTTCCAATATAGCGAAAATTTATAAATTAAGTATTCGTAACAGAGGGATACCTGTATATCAATTTTATCTACTTAGCAAGGCTTATTTAGATGCAGATAATTGCAGTATGAAGATAAAACAGATTCTTAGTCCCACTGGCAAATAATTTTCAGCCAAATAAAAGTACACTGCTTTTTGTGGCATCTTGTTATACAACAGTAGCTTGACACATCCCCTTCTGCCATCATGGCAGACCATATACTCATACCTTCATTCCTCTTCAAGTAGAGTAGTTGAATACTAATTAAATCTTCCAAGCGTTCTGTATTCTGAGATACAATACAATGTAGTCCATTGAAAGTCGACTGGTGTTTTGGAGTAACATGTCACCTCATTCTTTGCGGTCGAAGAATCAGCCAAACGGATCATCAGAGCTTGCCACCTGCTTTCATGCTGTTTTCTTGCTTTGCTTATTCTTTGAACCAGAAGATGGAGGTGACATGTTCCTCTGAAATGTCGATTAGTTGACGTTCAATGGACTACATGGTGTGATATATCAGAAGATAGAACTATTCATAACCACTGTTGTGAGAACATCAAATCCTAATGAAATCTTGTAGTTACTGTGTTGTCATCACTATAGTTATTTCCCTGACCTTTACTAGGATTTGTAACCCAGAATTTGGAAGGGTACAAAAACTATTAGTTTAAGATTACTGTCTTCTGGGATGTTGGAGTGTTAGTGTCCTAAGAGGATTGGATAGCTGGGTAGTTAGGTGGAAAGGTATATTTCTGTCAGTCTATAGAGTGTCACATCCCGGGAGGCAGTGATCTTCATATTTACTGCCATAAGAACTTCAAATTTCATGTTTGTTACATTAAAGTACCGTAACCTAAAATAATTGTTTTTATCTGTGCAGGGATACTGTTGAATGAAAATTATGTTATGTTAAAAAAAAAGTATTTTAATCATACTGGTATGTTTAAGTAGGGATACGTGTACCTTAGAGTATTTTTCTGATGTTTTCTGTGAAACAAATATTCATTATTTTTTTAAGATATGATTATGTCACCTGAAAGAGCACATTTTTCTCAGTAAAACACAATATACAAATTTCTGATCTTAACCCCATTCTTAAGAATGAAGTTTGAGTTTTTTTAAAGAACTTCCATGGTACAAGGTCCTCATGTACTTTGGAACGCTATCCTTTTTTACACCTTTTACCATATGAAAAGATAATAATTATTGAGCTCGTTATTATGAAACTTTTCTCTTTGCTGTACAATCCAGTTATTACATGAAACACAAGACCTGCTCTACTGCAAATTTTTCATGTCCTTTTAACTTATTTTACATTATATTTTCTAAAATCTACTTGAAAGCAGACGGGGCACGCGGTAGTGTAGTTGATTGAGGCACTATGCTACAAGACGGAAAGTCACAGGATTGAATCCAGATGAGGTGGATTTTATCAATTTACCTAATCCTTCCAGCCACACTTTGGCCCTGGGGTCAACTCAGCCTCTAGCAGAAATGAGTACCAGGAACCTTCCTGGGTGGGTAAAGGGAGGCCGACGTGTAAGGCTGACAACCTTACCGCCATCTGTGAGCCAAGTGTGTAGAAGATGTTGGAGCCTCAACCACTCATAATCCTATGGGCTTCCATGGCCTGTTACAGGGGAACTTTACTTTTTACTTTTATTTGAAACCAGAACTAGCCAAGTACACAAGTTGAACCTTTTTGTGGAACCGGTTTAGGCTGTTAATGGTAAAATCAGCTTCACTGACATCAAGTTTATCTGCAGACTCAACACAAATTTACTGCTCTCCTTAGTGCATTTGTGGAGTTGTATTTGAACTTCATACTAGAGGGATTCTTTGAAAAAATATTTTCAACAAAGTGTTTGGTCATCTCCTTCTCTGGGAGCTAACTAGCACGTAGTCTCCAGTTTCTAAGGTGAGCTCCTCCAAGTTGTGCTTAGTACCACTTTTCAATCATTTCCTCAGCAGTATCACTTAATCATCTTCATCCGTAACCTCTGCTTCACAATCATTGACATAATTTTAATCAGAAGTCCATTCTTTGTTCCTGTATTTCAGATTTTATTGTGGTTTTTAATTAACACTTATGAATTGCTTTTATTCTTTTGTCTCCTAATGCCTTTTCTCTGCCATCCATCATTGTGCAGGTTCTTCCTGTTCTTCTCCTTCTGTTGCCAAGTTTTCTTTCTACAGTATCTGGAAAAGTTGATTCTGTTCAGGTGAAGTAATTTGTAGCTGTTGCTGACAGGTCTGCTTGAGGCGAGGCACCAGCTTCTGCTTCACATGACATTGCTGGAAGTACAAGGCATTGTACTTTTTCTAACAAGACAATCTATCATGTGCTAGTACAGAATCATATTCTGAGAATACACATCTGTCAGGTTGAAAGATTCCGGCCATTTTCAAGCCACCGAGAATGTTACCCATGCCAAACGTCCCAACATAAACTGTCCCCAGCACTTCTGTAATGCGGAGTATATGCCAACTGTTTTCCCTACATTGTTCGAATGGTAAGCATTTGAGGAGCAGTGGTTATAAAAAGTTATAAAACGGCCCATATGCTGTGAGGTCAAGAGGCTGCTCTTTGTTTGATGTGTGTGGAGAAAAAGTAACCATCACAGTTACAACTTCAGATGCACAGCTGTTTAAAATGATATGTGTCATGATTGTCAAGAAGATGGATTTCTTCAACTTCAGAAGGTTTGACAGGGGTCTAAAAATGTGGAAATAATGGTATTATTAGACAAACCAGCAGAGTAGCTCCTCCAATCCTTTCCATTCGGATGTCGATATATAATCGACATGGTGACAGTGCTTCCATAGACGAATGTCGAAATATGATCGACAAAGTTTGTTTTGAGTTTTTGCAGTCATATGTCAATCATATATCGTTATTTGGCACTGTATACTATACCAACACAGTCATGAATATTTTGTTTGCCTTCTGCCATCTGGAAGTCATGAATTTCTTGAGGAATGAATGCCATTTATATATTACTTCACATCAGTGTTATCCACATGTCTTTACATACTTGCAGATGTCTGCCTTCTCGCATGAAAAAATGGAAACATAATCCCGTATGTGTTGAGGATGGAGAATCCATTAGTGATATGTTAAATGAAGAACTCGATATAGACTCTGATGATGAGATGAATTTGGAAAATGAAGGACAAAGTGTGAGTGAAGAATCAAGCAACGCATAATCAGAAAGTGAGTTTGAGAGTGAGACAAATGTTGTCCATATTGATGGGTGAGAAGAAATGACACTGGGTGACAAGAAACCAAAGCATACACATTTACTAAAAATGCAGGGCCACAATTTAACCAACCAGATGCAGAGCACAGAGCTTTTGAATAACATTGAAAGGTATGCAAGACAAAATTTTGGAAGTTCAGCTTAGCCCAAGGTCCATTTGGAGTAGATGGTCTGATGTGTCAGTTCCTAAAACGAAGTCGTTTTTAGGTCTATTTATAAATATGGGCCCAATCCCATTACCCGACATGAAAGACTGATGGTCTAATGAGAGAAAAACACCATAAGAATAAGTTTTCTTCTATTTTTACCACTTAGAAGACTGCATGGTGTCGTATAGTTCAAGCTTTTTTACAACATGCAAACCAGCTGTCATGTTGAAGTTAACTGCTGGTTTATCTGCTGTCCCAGAAATAAGTGCAGAATTTCCCTCAAGAACTTTTCTGTGAAATGTATGTCAATTTATGGGCATTTCAAATTATTGTTGTTACATTCTGTCTTTTAGTTATGCATTTGTAAGAGTAGCAAAGTACTGTGTGTCAAAAATCGAAGTTACGTTTTCAGTATGTTCCACATTTGTTTACATGATTTTACATTTTATATTTTTTATAGAACTCCTGTGAAATATTGGTTCATATTTTAATTAGGGTAAACTTTTCCACATAACAGATCGTTGGGGGTAGGAGGTGAGGAGGTGCTATTAAATGTATATATATATTTATATAGATATATGGGACCTTTAGAGCAAGAGGTTTAACTGCAAAGTGCATCATTTAAAAAGGAGTCTTATTGTATTATGTGAGGACAGTAACTGAGGAACTGAACAAATGATATTACTATATTATAATATTTACTATAAAGATGTTAAAATACAAAGTCTTAAAATAATATTGTGTTGAATGATGCTTTCATCGTTCCTCTTTATTCCACATTTGTGTATCTCTTTAGGAAGCTACTTTTCTTGTTGCCAAACTCGACGTGTACAGTGAACTTTTCTATCTAAACATTATCTAGTACACCATCAACTTAATGCTAAATGCCTGGGTTTTTATAGGTGCTTAAATATTTTGGAGAAACCTGCTTCTGGCTTCAGGGTAGAACAGACTGCCACTCCTATATAGTCTTGATAGTGACTGGATGTTTAAATAATCAATTAAAGAAAAAACTTGAGTCTTAGATTTTGGAAAAAAAAAAAGCCTTTTCTGTTTGAGAGATATTATGTAAAAATAAGAGATCAGATCATGATTGGAATTCAGAACCATAGTGTACACGATAAAGATTACTTCTTGTATAAGAGAATTTGTTGTGGTAACTGTAGATAGTCATATACAAGAAGTAACCATGAAGAGTTTTCCAGTTAAGGGCTGCAAATATATATGATTAATGAATTAACCTTCTGCTACACCTGTTAATGTAAGCAGCTTGATTAATTGAAATGCTCCATGTTCATGAGTTCAGATAGCTTTCAGTAAACTGACTATGGGCAGAGATTTTTCTCTTGCTTGCATACAAGTAAAATATTACTTTTCATTAAGCATTTCATGATCATAGTGTAATTGTGCTATCACCAAATATGTCCATACTGTATTCTGTAAAACATGGTGTATCATTCCAAAGAAGTTGTGGAAGTTAGCACTTGCTGCAGTATAAATATTATTCTAAACAATCAGTTAAAGTGAAAGCATTTCATGAGTGTAAGAAGTAGAATAATTTACCTTAGGGTGCTAAACCTTCCAACTTTTAATTTTTCTTCTTGTGAGACACTGTGTTCAGTATATGTTAACGACAGTAGGTTTTTTGTAGGTTAAACTTTGAAGCTAGCTGCTTTTGGATCACATTTTCACAGTGTTCCTTGCGTCACTACAATGAGTTTCACTGAATAAGAATTTATTTTTCAGTCACAATGATGCCACACTCTTATAACTGTTATACGTAGGTCAGTCAAAAAGTTCCCGGAATTCCCCTGCAGATGAAGAATGAGCGATAAGATAGCGCACACACTGTTGACTGCCCCTCGTACACACACACACACACACACACACATATATATATCCATTAATAATTAAGAATAATGCATAACAGTGCTCTTCAATGAGACCTGTAGACTGTGTGACGTGTTTATACAGTGATAACAATATTGGTCCCTCGAGCATGAGCATGTTTCCTGATGACCCGTCTTTCACTCTTTGGTTGCTGTGTTGTTGGAGATGTTGGAGACGTTGGGATTGTGGGTGTGCTTTTAGTTGAAGCAAGCTGGATTGTTTTGATTACTGGAGTAGTAACCTGCACATTCGATTTTTGAAGTTGATCTACAAGTTGTTCTAATTTTGTCTTGAATATTTGTTGTTCCTTTGTTACTTGCTCAATTGCAGTGATCAGATTGCCAAATTTTTGTATAGTTTTCTGCTGTGTGCGTAATTCTTCCTGTATTATATATTGCTCCTTTTTTACTTGGTCAAGGGAAGTTTCAAGTTTATTCAATTTTTCCACAGTTAAATCCATTTTTTCTGTGAGGTTATGCACTTTTTGACATTGGGTCTTGATTTCATATTGTTGGAGATCATAATTTTTGTACAGGGTATCAATCTTCTGGTGAGCTGCTTCATCCCTCTTAATGATATATTTACTTACAGTTTCCTTGATGTTCTTAATATCTGTCTGAATGGTGTTGGTCTTCTCCTTGTATGACTCTAAGTTACTCAGGCTGTGTGTATGAGATTGAACTGTTGCTTTCAGTTGGGCAACGTCATCTACTAGATTGTCTGTAAATCCTTGGTAAATGTCAATTGACTCAAGTCTTTGCACAAAATAATGTGAAACAGTCTTCAGTTCTGTTACATCTTTCAGCAGGTTGTCTGTCTGATTTTGATACTGAACCCAAGGGCTTGTAATTTCACCTTTAATAGTTTCGAAATTTTTGGCCAATTTTCTGACCCTATATTCTAGCTCCTTTGTCTGTGTCTGGTATGCTGGAAAATGTTCCAACATATCTGTATGGCTTCTCGCAATGTCCGTAAGATTGCAGATATTATAACATACCTCACCAGTAACAGCTTGAGAGAAGAATAATTCTGTTAACAGCACCATTAAAAGGATTATCTTCACTAACTCAGGAAACATAATGTATTTATACTAGTAGTACCTCTGTTTTCAAAACCACAAATCTTTCTTCTGATAAATTACATCCATACAATGGAACACTATGCAGCTGGAGTTTGATGAGAAACAGTTATTGATATACTGTATTTGCTAGTACATTGATAAGTAGGTCATGACATATACAAGTTAAAGATAAAAGAGGGAAAACTTTTTAAACATTGTATATGTGTATAACAACAGGGTAAAGTTCACAACACTTTTTCTGTGTGCTTGAGTAGTGCCTGGGATTTCCATAACAGGAAATTATTATGAAATTATAATTCATATTTCATGTTAAAATATTGCCTCCACGTTTAACAAACTTCTTTATAACACAAATTTATGTTGGGGAGAGGGTCTCACCTCAGGACAGTTTTTAGTGATTGATTTTTCACAAAAAACAAACTCCGTGATTTTAGTCCACAATCGAACTATACCGACCGAGCGACCGCGGCTTGTCGGCGAAGTTAGTGCCAAATTTAGCGGATAGAGGGTGTCGCGTGGTCAGCGCAAGGAATGCCCACGGCCATTAATTTCGGTTTTCTAGACCGGAGCCGCTATTTCCTTGAAATAGCTCCCCAGTTATCCCTCCCTGTAAGGATCACAGCAAGCCGCCCCATATTCCAGAATCGGACGCACTAAAGATGTGTGGGCTGAACATTTAGTGTTGCTATTTCCCTTTTTTTAGAATGCCGCATTAGTCACTAAATTTGTCATTTCATCCAGTGTAATATGAGAGTTATATTCACTACTTTTTGTAAAAATGTTTAACACCGTTTTTTCGGCACTTGTCAGTGGCTTCTCTTTCTTAGGTTTTACCATAGAAGGACCTGGATCAACCATGGTTTTAAAATTAAAGCACACTTATACGTTGTAAAAAAATCGAACACAATAATTCTGAATAACAATCTGTGGCGATGTCATTAGAAAAACAATCCAAAGAAAAGGAAATTCTGAAAAGCGGCAAAATCAGCGCATACAAATTAATTTAAAACAACATATCGTGTATTCGAACTGTTTCTATGATTGTAAAAAACAGAGACAATTTTCTACTTACCTGATGACGCCTGGTACAATAGACCAGAAGTGGCCGCAGTTTAAGGGACTTAGTCCCACCCCACTAGCAATAAAAAAGTACCTGATGACGCAGACATGTCAATATTAAATGGTGCAGATACGATAGAGTTTTGCATGGTGATAAATCATGTGAAGATATTGCCTAACACATTGCGGATGAAACGAAGAAGAAACTCGCAGATACATAGTAACAAACAAAAGAAAGATACGTATGTTGATAGATGGATCAATATCAATTAGTCGAAAGCTACATTAGTTGTTATTCTTAAAACACTTCTATTTTTGGAAGAAGAATTTCCTGAAGGGGCTTACATCTTTAATTAGGATTCAATTGAACTAGAGAATTCAGATGCTAAAAGCGTTGGAAATACACTTCGTGAGTTGTTTAAATTGATACGGTTTTGATCACGAATTTTTGGAAGAACGCTTCGCATGTTCCACCTGCAACGGCGCATCAATTATGTTAAGAACTAAAGGTGGTGTTGCAAGTCGTCTTTAGAAAATTTTCTCCAAAATTATTGTATGGCCCTCTTCTAGTAATGGGTTAGAACCCGCAGTGAGCAACTTTGTTGCAGAAATCCACGGCATTAATAGTTTCCAAATATTTTTCGACAAGCTATATTCTCCATAACACCAGTCTCCAAAAATTCCACGAGAACTTGGTGAATTTGCCAGTTCTATTGGAATTCGTTTATTAAATGTCGGAAAAATACTGAAGGTACAATGGGCCTTTTCAACAAAATAACCAATGATGCTGTAGTAAATAATGTTGCGCCCTTCCATCATTCCAGTAAAAAGTCAGAGCACAAAGGCTTTAAAAGGAATCATTCTTTATTATCAAAGTATCCGTCAATGCAACAATTTAAAGACATTAGGAATTGTTTCACACGACCGTCGGTCGTAACATAACTTTGATTTTGATTTGAGAGCTGCCCGTGCGTAGGCGGGTTCGAATACCTCCACCGTAGCCCTGCGAGTGGTAGGAGGCGACGAAAAGGGAACGCAATGCCTGGGGGTATAACTGGTCTATCCTGTTCCTGGGGGATATAAATACGGGGACCTGGCGCCAAGACGAACTGATTGGCGGTAAACCGCCACTCGCAAAGTAACCCTGGCTCTGAATGGTGATGTATGAAATGTGTAGATTAGCGGTAGAGTTATAATCCCTTGGACTCGTTATGAGTTATACGAGCCTTCAATAACTTCAGTTACCAATTGAATCCTCGTGTCTGGTTACTAACGCGTGATAATGGTTATATGTTTTGTGGAAGAATTTGTTGTACATTTCCATATTATTGTCCTTACGAATATGGAAATTATTATATATGTTTGGTATAACGTAATATGTTATATGATTTTATATTACTTCTCTCATGAATGTGATGTGATTTTGGTTCCTATATAACTAGATTTTGGAAATTATTATTTTTATCTCTGATAGTGTGTAATTTCCTTTGTATTTCAGTATTGATAATAAAATGAAAATATGTTCGAATTAACAGACATCTTCCCCATGTGTATTGTAGAAGAAGAGTTATAAATAAAATACGTACAGGATTAAAAATGAAATTTTTTCGCGTTCCGATTGTTAAATTTTCCTATTTGAGCCCAGTATTTCACCATTTAGGGATGAAAACAAAGCTGATGATTCATACCCTGGAAATAGATTGAACGTGTGATGTAAGCTTTTGCACAACTGGTTGACGATATTGGTAGGCGAGGAGGGAGTTGAGGGAGATAAGATAGTGTTGGAGTTTCCCATGTGATGGCGCTGGCTGTGTTTATTTCCCTTCGTCAGAGAATGAAGTGTTGCATGATTTCAGTTGTTGAAATTAAACGGTAGTGACAGTAAATATTATTAACATGAATGAATCTGGCGTAGACCTTGGGTTTGATTTTGCAGAATTAAGTTCGGAAGATCTAGATTTATGCAGTGATCTACTAAATCAAGAGGAGTCACTGACGGTGTCCAGTTCGCAGAATGACTTCATGTTTTACGAGCTAAAATCCAAAACAGTGCCAGAGAGGTTAGTTTGTTGCATGCCATTGCAGCTGCAATGCTTATATTGAGGCTTATATTTATGTTTTAGTATATTTATGTGTATAAAGAATATAATTGGATTGCAGCGTATTTACAAAGACCTTGACACTGAATAGAATTTGAATGACACTTTCGTGGGAGTTTTAAGAGTTTGCAATTTGTGAATGTTTGTGCTCAAAGACATCAGTGGACATTCCGTGTTGTCATGTTGAAATTATTTTGTTATTGTTATATTTGAGGTTCTTACAACGGTGACTGTGAAGAGTTCTCTCAATGAGATATAGCGGCCTATAGTCCGGTAAAAGTCACCATATGTTTCAGAAGAACATATGGATACATTATCAGGATCAAGAAGTATGTCAAGTGAGAAATGACCATGAAGCAGGCAGCAAGCAGAAGCTGGTTCCTGCCTGGCCTCCTTTTCTACTCTGAAGATGAAGGCGATATGTTCCTGCGAAACATTGGTTGACTTGCACTGGACTACAAGGCGTTATATACCAGAGTACAGGTCCCTTCCATACTTTGTTATCGCCTTGATGCTCTCTTTCTTATTCAAGTTTATTTTGGCTCTAAATTCTGCCCTTCTGTCCAGGAAATTGTTGGTCTCCGAGTTCCTGCTCGGTATATCAGAGATTTTGCATTGTTCAATGTTTGCTCCTTATTTAAAAATTGTCCCTCTGCTAGATGCGCAGCAGCTGCTAATGCTGTCTGCAGGGATGTTGACGTATTCGGAGCCAGGAATGTTCTACCCAAACAAATTTTAAATATAGTATAACTGTTAGTATTTTTATTAAATATTTATGTTTCATTCCATATCAGCTATTTGTTTGTTTACTTTTACTTTTATTCATTATTATTTCTTCCAAGTACTTACTTGTAATTTGTATGTGACTTTTAATAAGTTTGTCTATAATGTAATTCATTCTTCTGCACTGTGCTGTGTCTGTAATTGGCCTTATGGCTGTTGACTCGGCACATTAATAATAAAGAATTGAATTGAATTGAATTATGGATCAGTGAATATATTGAATGAGCAATCATGGACAATCAAGATGGGGCGATCCATCAGCCTTGATGCTGGATGGAGGAGCAGTAAATCAGCATTTTAAAATCTACCACTGATTCAAAAGATTACACAGGTAATCAAGAGACCTGATTATGTTTCCTTACTTAATCAGAGATATGCAAAATTGAACATCTAGGTATTTCATGTTAATTGTTTCTTTGGCATTCATGATTTCTTTGTGTCAGGATGACTGCTGTACGGACTACATGCTTAGTATGGAATCTGTTTGTCTGAAGAGAATGTGAAAGGGATATTTATACTCACCCTTGTTAGTGAACAATCTGAACTGCAAAGTTGATTGATAAATTGATTAAGAAGAGAACGAACCATTTAGTGCCCCATTAATTATTCGTCTGTCACTCATAGAGAAGGAGTTCAGCAGATACATGGAACAGACAAATGGATGAACTAGTTTTTATTTGTACAGACTGGTATAAGAAAATGGAGTTTCTCTTTGTGACCAACACAGAAATATTTGAAATATGTACAGAACCACAGCATGAAACGCAATAAGGTGGACAAGATATGAGACAGACGGGTAGCCAAGTTAAAGAGGGTCGGCCATATGTAAATTAATGCAATTTTGTTGGTTTCATTGAAATGCAACCAATTATGAAAGATGGTGGACCTACAGGCAACCTTCACAGGTTTTAATGCGTTAGGGAAAGACATTTGAGAGTTGATGTATTTGCTTTACTTCATAATGCTTCTGAGCATTGCAAAGCGGAGAAGAAGAATGGATATAGGTTCTTGGTGGGAAAGCCGGAAGAAAAGAGGCCATTAGGAAGACCTAGATGTAAATGGGAGGATAATAGTAAGGTGAATCTGGACTGCATTCATCGGCTCAGAGTAGTGACAAGTGGAGGGCTCTCGTCAACATGGTGATGGACCTTCAGGTTCCGTAAAATGTTGTGAAATTTAAGAGTAGCTGAATAAGGACTCAGTTCCATGGAGTCAGTTAGTTAGTTAGTTGAATAGTTAATGCTTTTGAGCATGTTTGACATAATATTACCAAGGCTTTATTATGTGTGTTCAACACAGTCTTCTTTTTGAACTAAGTTAGGAGAGCTTACTCTGCAGTTTTTGGTGTTTTGATCTGTGGTCCAGTGGTCACAGTTCATGGCTACAGATCCAGAGGTCCGGGTTTGATTCCCGGCTCGAGTAATGAATGAATGTCTTAATGGAAATTTTAATTTTATTTTATTTTAGTCCATTATAAATCTTGATAAATTTCTTGATCATTGTTTAATGTGTATTATAAGTATTATAAGTTTACCTCATTTAATTGCAATATTACTGTATTATTGTATAGCTACTATGTATTCTAACTTGACTTGTTCCATATCCTATGGTGTCTCACCTGTACTGGATTTACGGAATGTAAATAAATTCAATTCAATTCAATATTCTGAGAACAGGGTCCACTCAGCCTCATGAGGATAACTGAGGAGCTATTTCAAGGAAATAGTGACTCCGGTCTAGAAAACCGAGATTAACAGCTGTGGGAATCCGTTGCGATGACCAAGCGACACCCTGTATCCACAAAAGTTGGCACTAACTCCACTGACAAGCGACAGTTGCTCAGTAGGTATAGTTCACTTACAGATTAGAGGCCACAGAGTTTGTTTGTCATGTTTTTATGCTCGCCGTCTCATAAGAATATTATGCATATTATCATTACTCAGAACTGTACTATTTCTTAAAGTATTGAATGTATGAAACAGTTCGTGAATGAGCATTGGACAGTGAAGTTACTCTTGTAATGCTTGCATGAAATTCTTGAGCAGTGTCTTAAATGGAAAGTTTCCATCATGTCATCCAGTATAAATTAAGTCCTTTGACTTCTGAAATGGATAATTTTCGAATGGGTTTCATTTATATTTATGTAGAATTATGATTTGTATTTGTAATGGACGACAACTCAGCTTTTCCAAGAGCAAACAGATGGAGATAGAGAATAATATGAGGTGTTACTATATACAGGCAATACAAATCAGTATCTTCTCATGTGGGTGGAGGAACTGAAGGAAATCGTGAAATGTGTGAATCATGATGCTTGGTCCTTGACCAATGATCTCAATGTATGACATCTGGAATATGAAACATGACTTATTACAATTACACACATATGCTGCTGTAGGGACTGAAAGTAAACCAATGAAGCACTCAGTACCCTGGGGCAGAGATTAACATCCTATGCCTTTGTAGGCTGTACTAGCATAGTTGGTTGAGACACTATGCTAGAAGCCGGAAGTTACGGGATTAAATCCTGATTAGGGGGATTTTTTCAATTTACCTAATCCTTCTAGCCACACTATGGCCCTGGGGTGGACCCAGCCTCAAACAGAAAAAAATGTGGGAGCCTTGATCTCTCTCAGCCCTATGGGCCTCTACGGCCTGTTACAGGGATAGCTTTACTTTACTTTTACTTTTATGTTTCCCTTAATATGTAACTGGCTCATCACTAAACAAATTTTATTCTCCAAGAGTGTTGTTTTCTTTGCAGTTGTGTTGTATCAAAGGAAAGTAGGCAGTTTTTCCCAGAACTCTTGTGTTTAAAACTGAATTAATGTTGATAATGCACCGGTTTCAGATTGAAATGAGCCCTTTTGAGGTTGAAAGTGTCATTGAAAAATTGAAAGGGTATAAATCGCCAGTTAATGATCAAATTGTGGCAGAACTGGTTCAAGCAGAACGTGAAACATTATGGTTTGAGATCCATAATCTTGTTAATTCTATTTGGAATAAGGAAGAATTGGAAGGAGTCTATTATTGTACCAGTTCACAAGAAGGGTGATTAAAGCTGATTGTAGTAATTATCATGGGACATCACTGCTATCAACTTCATATGAAGTTTCATCCAATATCAAGATTAAGTTCATGTATAGATGAATTTACTGGAGTCATCATTATCAGCTACTGAATAGACTTTTTGCATTCATCACATACTGGAGGGAAAATGGGAATACAGTGAGACAATACATCAACTACATAGACTTCAAGAAAGCCTATGATTCAGTTATGAAGAAAGTATTGTACAATATTCTCGTAGAGTTTGGGGTAACCATGAAACTAGATAGGCTGATTAAAATGTGTTTAAATGAAATTATTCTAAGTCCATATAGGTAAACATTTGTCTGATAATTTTTCTGTCTAGAATGGTCTAAAACAAGGAGATGCTTTATTGCCACTGCTTTCCAACTTTGCTTTAGAATATGCCGTTAGGAAGGTCCAGGGAAACCAGGTGGGACTGAAATTAAGTGGGACATATCAGCTGCTGGTCTGTGCTGATGATGTGGATCTACTGGGAAATAATATAGGTACCACAAAGGAAAAAAACATAAATTTTAATTGATGCTGGTAAGGAGGTTGGTCGCCAATCACAGTGGCTGTGCGTTCTATGGCTTGAACCATCTTCGTCCACTGAAACACTGGGATTGTGGGTTTGAATGTCATTTGAGGCATAGACGTGCCTTTATGCATGCAATTATTCTTTATTTGTGTTGTTCTGTGTGTAGGTAGTGGCCTTGCGTTGGGCTGATCCCCAATCCAAGGAGTCCTGCCGAATTTATATAGGATTAATAAATTACAAAAAAATGGCCAAGGTCCAAAGGGCTGTAGAGTCAGAGAGAGAAGGAGGTTGATCTAAAAGTAGACACAGAGAAATCTAAGTATATTTTGTCTCGTCACCAGAATGCAGAGCAAAATCATGACATAAAGGTAGTTAACAGATCCCTTGTAAATGTGAGACAGTTCAGATATTTTGGAAGGACAGTAACAGAACAAAATTTATTTCAAAAGAAAATTAAGAGGGGAATTAATTCGTATAATGCTTATTACCATTCAGTACAGAATGTCTCGTCTTCTCATCTGTTGTCTAAAAATATAAAAATGAGAATATGTAAAACTATAATTAGCCTTAGGTTTTTGTGTGAGTGTGAAACTTGGTACCTGCTATTAAGGGAGGAACATAGACTGAGGGTGTTTGAGAACAGGGAGTTGAGGAGAATATTTGGACCAAAGAGGGATGAAGTGAGGAGCTTCATAGCTTGTACTCTTCTCCAAGTATAATTAGAATGACCAAGTCAACTAGGATGAGGTGGGCAGGGCATGTAGCTCGAATGGGGGAGAAGAGGAATGCATATAGGATATTGATTCGTTGCGCTGACCACGCGACACCCTCTATCCTCTAAAGTTGACACTAACTTCGCCGACAAGCGGCGGTCGCTCGGACGGTATAGTTCGCTTGCGGACTACAGGCCACGGAGTTTGCTTTTGTTTTTGAGCAATAAATTCGAAATGATATAAAATGGAGTTACTCTGGCCTAAGCATTATACCGGCGTTTGCCTGGAGGAATTGAGGAAAACCGTAAAGAACTCTAGTCATAATAGTCGGTTTTCTGGCGGAGACTCGAATCGGACACCTTCCATGTTCGAGGAAGTTATGCTGGTTTTAGTGTATTGGTTGGTCATTTCGTTTTGTTTAGTTAGAACGCCAAACAAATTCCAAGATTTAAGAATGTATCCACATTATCATAGTATTTTCTCCTACCCGGCTCTATCAGTTCTCGAATTAAACAGTTTTTTCTTTCTTCCGGCCACACTTCGTAGTCTTCGAGCAGGCAGATGCTTGGAAGCCGTCGAAGTGTGTCAGTGTTTCCAGAATGTTCTACTGCTGAGAGATACATTACGGCAGTTATAGAAAACATGGCCGCGCCATAGCTCAAGCGGTTAGTCGCTGGCTTCCCACCGCGTCGGCCCGGGTTCGATCCCGGGTATGGTCAAGTGGGATTTGTGGTGGACAGAGTGGCGCTGGGGCAGGTTTTCTCCGAGTACTTCGGTTTCTCCTGTCAGTCGTCATTCCACCAAATTCTCCATCATCATAATCACCTGGGACGTGCTACAATAGGCCAATCAGTGGCCGCCGTGCTGAGTAGACCCAACTGGACTCCACCCTCCACTATGCGGATTAAAAAAAAAATAGAAAACATGTTGGATTTGAGGTTCTCACAGCGGTACGTTCTTCTGGGTTGTAATGCCGTGTGTTGGGAAGAAGCGTTACGTTTCGGACGAACACATCGTCCCCATCTTCACGGCCGAACTATAAGCCAAACAAGAAACCAGTAAGAGTTCCTTCCAGGTTTCCATTGGTCTACACGTAGTCTGATTATCCACGCGCTGTTTGCTCTATTTGTTGTCTACTTCTTCTGAAATTCATCGTTTCATAATTTTTAAATATTTTGTGAAGTTTTCAGGGATCTCACCCAATGGCTGTTTATCCATGTTCCCGAGAAAACGATCCCTCTCTATGATCTGTTTAATGAATGGAACGTAGTTGGTGGAGGGGGCAATGAAGAAATGCAACCATCGAAGTTTAACCACTTTATTTATCCTTACAGGGTCTAGAACGGTCTAGAAAACCGAGATTAACGGCCGTGGGGATCCGTTATGCTGACCACGTGACACCCTCTATCCGCAAAAGTTGGCACTCACTTCGCCGACAAGCGGCGGTCGCTCGGTCGGTATAGTTCGCTTGCGGACTCGAGCCACCGAGTTTGTTTCTTCGTTTTTTATTTATCCTTACAAGTTTTGACTTATGCTAAATACGGTTTAATTGAAAATCTGAAAAATTATATATCATACGTTACACACGAATACTGGAAAGCTACTTACTGATATAAAATATACGCTGCATGGCGGATAAATATGCCTTCTTTGTGTGCGCACTAAACACACTAGTGTACATGTAACAGGTACAAAGCTCGTTCAAAAGCAACACCGGTAAAAGAATAACAAGAAATGGCTGTCTTGACTGGATGTACCTTATATAGTTAAAGTAAAGTAAAGCTATCCCTGTAACAGGCCGTGGAGGGTTGCAAGATGTTGAGGCTCCCACATTTTGAGGACAGTCGGCTCATAGATGGCGGTAAGGTTGTCAGCCTTACGCGCCGGCCGCCCTTTACCCCCAGGAATATTCATGGTACTCATTTCTGTTAGAGGCTGAGTCGACCCCAGGCTGGAAGGATTAGGTCAATTGAAAAAATCCACTTAATCGGAATTCGATCCCGCGACCTTCTGGCTTGTAGCAAAGTGCCTTAACTAACTACGCTACCACGTTTAATTTTATTTTACTTCTTATGTGTTGAGATAATTTAAATTATCTTACTTGTATATTTAAATTAGCTTAACAGTTTGTATTTAATTTATAGTTATATTCTGTGTTCAGTCGAAATTATACCCGTTACTTGGCTGATTACGCTCATCACATTATAGAAGTTGCTGTCACTTCAAAACACGAAGGCAGTGGTGAAGTTTTGTTCTCATTTGCGTCAATCAGTTTCACGGCTGTGACACTCGAAAAGTTGGAATGGACCCAGCAGTCTTGGACTGGCCGACTGCAGTAAGAAATGGGTGAAGTTGGCGTGCTTGGGCAGAAAATAGCAAACCCGCGTCTTCACATCCCAAGCATGTTCAGAGACAGTACAGCTTCCGTGCGTAGAGGAAGAACTGCGAACGCGTGGTGGAATTCTCGTTGTTCTGAGTGTGTCAACATGGAGGTTGCTTTCCAGCCTTCATCTGCAGCTCGTTCTGATGGTGCGCATTCTAGACTTAGTGACGATGGTAGTTTGTTGACTACGAACGAGCAGATAAATGAATTTCAAGATATAATTCAAAGAATGGATCGTATTTTAAATGAACCGGTTGTAACAACAGCATCAAGTTACAGTGGTTACTGTAGTACGTACACGTCTTGTGCGAATTTGACGAACAGAGGTACCCATCTTGTTACTGGAAATTGTTGCATCCCAGATCATCACCATTGCCGTAGCGCCCCTGCTACTGCTACCATGGCAGTAGGCTTGATACCCGCGATGCCTGAAACCCGAACATCAGTGGTAAACTCTCCTGTCGTGTGTAAAGAAAGTCCAACAGTTCGTGTTAACATAGGCATCGATGAAGATCTGAGAATGATCCTGGATATGGATCCCAGTATCATAGATGTGGCGACGGACAACGAGCGACAGCAACAGCAGGTGTCACCCCCGGCTCCGCCCCTTCCGCCGCCGATGCCACCACCTCCTGACAAGGTGGTAGGCCTACCGCCGAGGGCTGGCGGGTATGATTTTGTAATGCCGTGACCCTGTCACTAGACAGTATAATTCTAAAGTAGGAAGGCTCACATAATTGGAGTAGGAGTCTGTAATAACCTAGGCCGAGCAACATTACTTGTGTTCATTACTCATTGGGTAGGAGGTAGGGTGTGTGCCCCAAAGCAGGTCTGGACTAGGATGCCCGTAAGTCCAGTTTTGCCCGGGACAGTCCCGTTTTTATAACTAGTGTCGTGATGTCCCCACAAATGTCGGGACGCACATGTACCTTTTTTTTTTTTAATTTACTCGAAATCTGGGATTAAGAAGCACTTACGTTTGCTATCGAACTTTGCAGTTTCTTTTCTAGAATAGTGTCCGTTATGCACTGTTGTTTCATAACATTAATACTAACATCACATTTTCAATTCTGAAAACTGCATTCCAATAAAATCATCATTTTTGTGTTTCTTTTTGTCACCACCTGCATTATTGTGTTTCTTAATATGGAATTCTAAAGCACACGCTTTAATACTCGAATGTATTGTGGAGAATATATAACCAAAATAACAACTGACCCAGCTCTTGAGTGACTGCTTACTTAGTACTGCGGTACTCTACTGATTTAAACGATCTTCTTTTTACTTTTTATAACCCCTCTGCACAGACCTCACGGAAGACCTCTCTTCTATTGTTGCGTGAATTCGTCTCCGCGGAAACGTGCTTACTCAATCGCTCCATAACAACGGCTGTACGCGTCACTTCTGGTACCGTGACAGTTCCTGTATTGTTGCTTGCGAGTATTACCTAGCAACGGTTGTTTCTGTGACTCCACAGTTCCTGCCTTGATGAAATACGCTACAATATTTAATTTATGGAACCTTAACTTTTATAATCGTCACCACAAAAATGCGCCATTACTGTATACCGAATCAGTTCAATCCAGTTCACATAATTTTAACCATCTTCCCCAAGGTTAGTCTTAATATTGCCATCCGATTTACGCGTTGCTAGTTCCAATTGGCGTCTTTCCATAACGGTTCCCCACAAAAGAATTATTCCAGGGTGTCCCAGAAATAAGTGCAGTAAATTGAAGGGTGTGTGACATGGACCAACACAGATGAAACAGTGTAAACATTTCAGGCGTGCTCCGATAACAAAACAGAGCCATGCGATGGCATTTCCGGCGTCAGTAGAACCAGATGACGCTTTTAGAGGGGATTGGAGTTCAGTGTAGAATGCTACTTGTCGCTTATCGCTGCTACCTACCACGTAGTCGTCATTGTGTGCCCTACAGTACTGGGATAGTAGAATTTCAGTTTAAAATTAACTTGCACGGAATAGAGGTAATGGAGCAGATGTTTGGAAAGAATCTCGGCTATTCTGAGTGGTTTCTTTCGTGGTTTTACTCAATTCCCCCAGGCAAATCCCGGGATAGTACAAGGAGGATTTTTACTTTGTTGACCGGTTCGACGTCTCTGCACTTCACCGCGACCGGTGCACCGCTGGCTGCGAGGTGCATAGGAATTTTGCCGATGAATCGACATGTCTGACGGCCCATAACATTCGGAGTGAAGTAACTACAATTCACAGATTACAGGTGATGAAAATGCAGCCCATATACACGGAGATATCTTTTACAATTAATTGTTTTGTTAAAAACAGGTCCAGTAAATCCCTCTTGCACCTACGTCACACTAAGACACCAATTTTCAATGGATGAAGCAGGACTTCATGGGTTAGATGTAGATTCTGTAAACTTCAGTAGGGATTATTTTACGTATTTATGCATCCCTGCAAGTGAAACCACACTTCATCAGGACAGAATATGAACTGCGAATCGATCTCACGTTCGACGAGAGACTGCAGAAAGAACTGCGAGAATGAACCCTGCTAGCTGGACTGTAGCGTTTTGCATTACGGCCCTCAGTACACACACACAGTATACGCGTTGACTCCACCCACATTGTCTTATGTTGTGGCTGACTGGGTGGCATTCCTTGATCATATTCCAGAGGTTTCGGGTTCATATCTCGGTCCGGAGACCGCGTATCTTGACTGAGAGTTTCTTGGTTTTCCTCAGTTCTTTCGAGCTAGATGACAGCTCGAATTAGGTCACGGATGTCTCCTTGCAGACCATTTCCAATTCATTATTTGTTAATCATCCCATAAGTTGATATATAGTCTGAGTTACGGAGTCGTTGAGTAGACCCTAGGTGAATGAGATTACAGCCTTGTGAGAATGGCGCCGTGTAGTATTTAGTCCCCCGCTACATGACGCCACATGGCGTTAATGTCAGAAGAACGTACACTTAATATTCATTGCTGTGAAAACAAATCTTATGAATAAATTAATAATAATATATATAATTATATGATTTCACCTCAATTTTGGGTACGTGGTAGCGTAGTTGGTTGAGGCACTATGCTACAAGCCGGAAGGTCGCAGGTTCAAGTCCCGATTAGGTTATTTGATTTTTTTTTTAGTTGACCTAATCATTCCAGCCGCACTATGGACCTGGGGTTGACTCAGCCTCTAACAGAAATGAGTACCAGGAATTAATTAAATAAGTTTCTGGAGAGTAAAGCGCGGCCGGCGCGTAAGGGTGACAACCTTACCGCCATCTGTGAGACAGTTGTCTAGAAAATGTAGGACCCTCAACGTCTCACAACCCTATGGGCCTCCACGGCCTGTTACAGGGATACCTTTACTTACTTTACTTTATCCACCTAAATTTACATTGTTGCAGATAGGGAGGTCATCTGCTACTAAACTGTTTAAGGTGCCTTCGAACTTGGTATGTTAGGTATTATGCTGTGTATTTTATTGGAATTATTACAGTCTTATACGGCTGGAGTTTTCATAGAGTGAACTTGTAACGAGTGCTGCTGGTATTGTTGGCTTCAGTTCTGCGTATTCGCATTACGTGAGCTGTATAGGTGCAAGTTGAATGGCAGACACTGTATTCCTGCTACCTGTCGACAAACGTAAACATTTAATCAGAATTAGTCACTTGTTATTCCGTCATTCATATCCTTATAAATCATCAGTGGGAATATCCGCGAATATGGCACCAGCTCTGAGATAAGAACTCAGGCTCTCCAGAGTGCCAAGCCAAGTGAAGCCAGAGACGCCAGGTGCTTCGACAGAACCAAATGAAACAATTTTCAAACGAGATGATGATGAAATGGAAATTGTTGATAAAAATTCAGCACAGTTTTCTTCGTGAAGAAGGTAGAAACTCTGTGGTCTGGTGGTCAGAGTTCCTGACTACAGATCCAGAGGTTCGGATTTGATTCCCGTCACATATTTTTTGGGAAGTAGTTGGTCTGGAACGGGGTCCACTCAAGCCTCGTTAGGATAAATGAGGAGCTATTTTAAGGAAATAGCGGCTCCGGTCTAGAGAACCGAAATTAACGGCCGTGGGGATTCGTTGCGCTGACCACGCGACACCCTCTATCCGCTAAAGTTGGCACTCACTTCGCCGACAAGCGGCGGTCGCTCGGTCGGTATAGTTCGCTTGCAGACTACATGCCACAGATTTTTTTTTTTTTGGTTACATTTTGTATGAAATACATCTGCAGTTGACTTGGAACACTCAGTCACTGTGGAACCTTGTTTGTTCAAGAGTATCATTTCATCTTTTTACAGTGGAACCACGATTCAAATCGTGCTCTTGGAATGGATGTACTTGACTGGCTAATCATTCAAGGGGTTACAGACAGGATAGGACATGTACCCAAACTGAAACAATTCTGGCGCGTTCATTTCTCCGTTTCTTCTATATTTTTAATTCCACATTGGCAATTTCTGACATTTCTTTGTATGTCGAAACAGGCTTACCGGATGAACAAAATTCTTCGCTATAAAATTTGGTCAAAACGAGTTTCAGAAACCGGAAATGTGCATTGATATATGAGGTGTTTCATTTTCTCCACAAGTTCCTTTTTTCGAAATGTTTTAATTCATATAAGTATATAACCAGTTATATTCAAGATGCGCGCGTAAACGGTTTTAGGTCTGTTGTTGTACTATATTAGCAAAACATGTATCGGCAAATTGTAGTGTGTTCTCATATGAAATTTCATGAAAATCCGTACAGCGGTTTTGTTAATATTTGCAATGGAACGGACATTGCAAAGGTATTATACCGAGGGCACACCAAGGAAACCGGCAACTGAAACGCAACCGCAATTTCCGAGAATTGTTGTCAGCCTGAGTTGAAGACATGTTAGTGAATGGAACAGCGCAAATTGAGGAAACGGCAAAGCAACTTGAGGAAAGACTGAGAAACTCAACTTCCAGACAACGGAGCATTCCAGTCTTCCCACAATTGCGTTGCCGCATGTTTTCCTAGTATCAGCTGTTCCGTAACGCGGTTCAGTGATGCATTTGTTTGTTTAAGTGGCACGAAAGATTGACGAAGCTGCAAGTTTTGTTTTTGTGCAGTTAATTGAGCAAGAGCCTGATATATGTGACAAACGCCACCCAGACTGTGCTAGGCGGGACAAAAGAGATTTGGCTTGGGAAAGAATTTCTCATAGAACGAAGGAGTCTGGATCCAGGTTAAGTTCTTGCGAAACAATATAAGCGCCTCAGTTTAAATTGTCACAGAAGAACGGATGTACCCAATGTTGTATTTAAGCAGCCTGTTGCGTTAATATATCATTTATTTCACATATATTTCCCTCTCAAATACACCTTATTACATAGTCACCCTTTTTCCACATTACATGGTTCTGCTATATACGGCCGTCATCAGGTGTCTTTTATCTTGCTAAAATTTTTGCACTGTATGTCAGAATTTCCTATCGCGTGTGAACTCATTATTTCCTGATTAAAATAAATTGACAGTAATTAAAACAAATTAACCTCCCAATGTTTCCCTTACCGTCGTCGTCCTCTCTTCTCACGCCGTCTCAACCGGTCTCAACTACCGCCATATTATGACAGGATTAGTAACATTATCTTCCATTGCAGAAGGTGAGTGCAAGAAATTAAAAAATACAATCATACATGACGTCGGTTGAACATACCCACTTAAGATGATGTGAGAAATTAATCAAACATTAAGTTTCCTCAGTGTGCGCCTGATAAGCTGGAAACCAGCTTCCTTGGTGTGCCCTCGGCCTTTGACTCAGTTTTGCATCTTTGCGTTGCCAGCGATCCAAAATACTTGTCTGAAGACAGATCAAAGCTGAGATTGGGCTGTAGCGCCGCCCGAATAGTGTCAGTACATGCGGAGAAAGAAGAATTTGCCTCTTGTGTAGCAGAAGTTACTTCCCGTGGCTGTACTGCCGGGAAGAACAGAGTTATTTCGGTACTGATAGCCAGTCCTGACATGCAACTGAAGCCATGGGAGTATTGCGTAATATCCCGTTCTTTCAGAGAAATGCTCCACGTCACTTACTGCTTTTCTGAAGGTTATGCCAGTGGCGGATGTAAGAGAGACGATGGTGCTGGTTTGGACAGTATCACCAGGCCTCATGTTGTTGCATATTCGTTCCTTTAAAGTCTTTGGATCGGATCCAGGTGTTTGTCCTCTTAACATATTTCTGTTTATGCAGAAGCTGACGCTGTGCTAGTCTTTAAAACTATAATAGAGCCCATTGCTCTTTGGCCTCATCCGACCTCTGATTAATACATTACTGCCGTAAGGCTGAGAGAAGTCGACCGGGAGCAGACATCAGTGTGAAATAATTTTCGATTAAAATATATAATCGTAATTTAAATCGCAGAGTCCTATACGGTAGACCGCCTCTGTGGTCTAGTGGTCAGAGTTCCTGGCCACAGATCCAGAAGGAGCCTGGTTCGATTCCCGGCGATATAATATTTTCTGAGAAGTAGTGGGTCTGGAATGGGGTCCACTCAGCCTCGTCAGGATAAGGCGGCCCATACACACGATTAATTTCACCACACACGTATGAGCGTGGTGGTGACCCACACACGGACGAGTTCGGGTCATTGGAACTCGAGCCGAGTCGGACTCGCGAGCCAGACTCGTACGTGTAGGGGTCCCCTAACTGAGTAGCTATTTCAAGGAAATAGAGGCTCCGGTCTAGAAAACCGAAATTAACGGCCGTGGGGATTCTTTGCGCTGACCACGTGACACCCTCTATCTACTAAAGTTGACACTAACTTCACCGACAAGCGGTGGTCGATCGGTCGGTATAGTTCGCTTGCGGACTGAAGCCATGGAGTGTATCCCACACGGTTTGTTTGTTCCCTGACAGACTTAACGGCGCTGTTTCAGGTCCAGACGAAGTGCGAATGGATAGGGATGAGTAGTTGGACGGCCCGTGGTAGTAAACGGTTGTACTACTCAGTGTTTGTTTGGGGAAACCTGGCCGGTCTTGCAACCGATAGAGACGTCGGCTGAAATTTGGCATTTCGGCGTTTGTGACCGATTCGTTTTTGTCTTCCTTTTGACCAGGTCATTACTGTTATTTCACGGCCGCTATCGATTCGTGGGTAATTATCACTCAAAAAATTTGAAACCTGAAGTACTTCCAAATATTTTTTAAAACAATTCGGTTAGTGAAGAAAGCAGTCTTCTGGGATTTGGCACCGTGTATATGTGGTGTTAACCGACGTTTCGGAGGAACGTATCGCAGACTGCTTTTACCGGTTCTCACGGTCTTCGCTTGCGGATTTCTTATATTTTTCCTTCTACCCTGAAGATGGAGGCGATACGTTCCTCCGAAACGTCGGTTAACGCCACATATACACGGTGCCAAATCCCAGAAGACTGCTTTCTTCATAGTCACCGCCGTGAAAGCCTCAGATCTTACAGTTCGGTTAGTACTTGTTTAGCAGAAAACACACCGCGTCTCAGTTACAAAGACCATTAGGGTAAATTCTATTTAAGGAAATGATCCCTGTTTATTTTGAGAATAATGTTAAACCCATAAATACGGTGTATGGAACACTGTAGCGTTTCATAGTGTTAAGCAGACGGTACATACAGGAACCAGTGTGCTCTGAAGGGCTTATCTGATAATACTTTGTCGTCAGCCTGGTAGAAACAGACCAGTACCACACATTAGTGTAAACAGCTTGGCTACGCCGTAATTTGAAACAGTTTCGCATGGGGATGTTTGTTCGCTGCCTTATATAACGATGCTGTATGTATTTCATTTAGAATGACTGACTGGACAAGTTGTGCGAGTTGCTGCAGTGACATTTTCACGCCCAGTAACCCGCGCCAGCCTTGGGGAGTTACGTTTCGGAAAAGCGAAACCAAGGCCGTGTGGGAAATTGAAAGATAGGACAACCATGGCCGCTGTAAGTTACTCGTCAGAGACCTGAACACACATAAATGCACAAAAAATTAAAGTATGAGCACAGTTTTTTTTGTTTGTTTTTTTTTTAACGAAAACCATCCTGGTAGTAATATGGAAGTTATGAAATCGGTCGAGGAAAAAAATACAGCTCTCCCTCCAGCAAATGCGAATGGCTTTGTGCTGAAGCCACAGATCCTTTTTACCGTGTATATACACCAAAGTGACCATTTTTTCTTGGCACTTTCGGGGACAGACATTCTAAAGGCGGGTATACATTGGGGCAACTTAAAGCAACCTAGTTGCCCTCCTCGGGCGATTATGTTTGCCGTCCAATGTATGAACCAGCATGCGGCCAGGAGCAACCGTTGCCGCATGCGATCCGGAGCGACTGGTTGCTTCAATTTTAACGTCCTCGTCCGTTGAAAATCCAATTTTTGGTGCGTTAAACTCAAGAAAAAACTCAGTAAAGGGAAGTGCACCCACTGATCACATAGAGTGACTGTCGAGGAGGAGTACTCCAGTTTCATATTCGGTAGATCTCGGGTTTAAGTCTAGGCTCAAAGACGAGTATCCTAATTGAGGTCATATATATGGGGCTGAACGTAAAAAAATGGAAGTCCCTCCGCTTAATTAAGCACAGTGCCATGAAGTATGGGGGAATGGAGGTATAGCTCCACCATCCTTGACCTCGGCACTAGATGGAGGACGTCCCGGCCTCTTAACCCTCGGGGAAAGACCCCCAGTACCAGTTCGAAAGGTTGGGGGATCCCGAGAGTCGGTCCGGATGCTGTGGAGTAGAGAAAAATATCTTCCGATTCCGGTAATCGAACCCCGGTCGTCCAGCATGTAGCCTGTCGCTGTACCGATTGAGCTATCCCGGCTCCATTATGTGACTGAACTGCAGATGATTGGAAATATTGTGTACATATTGGCAGTCGTGAAGAACAGCATTGCTTCGTCCTCTTTGGTTACTAAGATAACAGCTGAGCAACTTTCGCAGTGGCCTTAAGAGACATAGATAAACAAGCAGTAAATAAGCACCCGAAAGAGCGGCTTGAAACGTCAGACATGAGCACTGTATGATGTAAGCCAAAGTGTGTAATTGAAGTTCTGTAGTGTGATAAGAATTGAGACTTTATTGGAATTCTGTGTAATCAAATTCTGGTATTAATCACCTTTATCCTAAGCCAGGTCGGAGAAAACTGCATAATGAGGAGCTTCATAACTTGTACTCTTCTCCAAGTGTAATTAGAATGATCAAGTCAAGGAGGATGAGGTGGGCAGGGCATGTAGCGCGAATGGGGGAGAAGAGGAATGCATATAGGATACTGGTGAGAAAGCCGGAAGGAAAGAGACCACTGGGAAGACCAAGGCGTAGGTGGGTGAACAATTAAATTGGATCTTAGAGAGATACGATGGGATGGTATGGATTGGATTGATCTGGCTGAGGATAGGAACCAGTGGATGGTTCGTGTGAACACGGTAATGGACCTTCGGGTTCCATAAAATGCTGGGAAATTCTTGAGTAGCTGCAGATTTGGCTTCTCCTCAAGAAGGGCTCAGCTCCATAAGTAAGCCAAACAAATGTGCCATTTTGAAGCCGGAATTTCCTGTGAATAGTGTTTATATATTCACTTCCTACGTGATAGAGAACGTACTGCGGTTCCATTGGGAAGATAAGTTGACCAGTTCTGTTTAAGGAAGTAATCGCTTGCTATTTTGAGAATCGCATGAAACGCTGTACCTCAAAATGCAGGTGGCATTCATCTGCTCAGAGCGAGCGGGCCCTGTTGCTCTTGCCAAGCCAAACAGGCTGTTTTCGTGGCCATTTGCACAATTGTACCGCAGTGTGTAGAGCTGAAATGAAAATTGAAAGGAAAGAGCACAGTGTCGTGGTGAAGTGTTTGGTAGCAGCGCTCTTTCCTCATGACGCAACAGCAGACGTCATCAAGATATTGTATAATTGGATACACGTTAACCTTCGTCGTATACATAGAAATTCTGACGGAAAATGTGTCTGGCTGGAACATTATTTGTTTACGGGATTACTTATAGTAGTATTGTGCCGTAGTCTGTGTTTATTTGAAATCGTACGTCCGCTACTTAGATTGGTACAGTAGGATGAAATAAATGAATATTTGTTTTCGGCGAATTGGGAATACCTGTTTACAGCGTAGTAACAACTATATATACGTGTATTGTCATGTACAGTAGAACTTGGTTATAACGTCATCAAAGGGACCTAAAAATAGTGTCGTTATAAACGAATGTCGTTGTAACCGAAATGGGCACTTCCACAGTAGCCTTATGTTAGTCACGTAAAAATCTACCAAAAACCGAGTTAAAATGTTGCATTTTTTAGTAAAATACATAGTTAAGTACAGACTAACGTAACATTAACATGGAACTAATATGGATTCTCCATATCGTTTGTACTGTAGAATTCACCAAACCAAATTCGCGGCATACATCAGCTTTTTTCCTTCCATTTTCTATTTCACGAATCACTTTAACTTTCTCTTCAGTGCTTAAAACTTTCCTTTTCATTGCCATGTTTTCTCTACTGCACTTCTCTGGGTTTAGGCAGGAACACTATAGGGTAAGTAGACAATGTGAGGTCCTGTTAGACGAGATTCTAGGAAAGGAATGCAGTTAACAACCTGCCGCGTCCTCTTGCACTNAAGCAAGGTATAAAAACAGTTGCTTTATGACGAATTAGTTCGTGCCATTGAAAATTTGACGCAATAGACAAGGTGTCGCAGAAACCGATGTTGCTGTAACCAAGTTTTACTGTATTTGGGGGTGCGTGACTGTAGACAAGGCACGCGGTAGCGTAGTTGGTTGAGGCACTATGCTACAAGCCGGAAAGTCGCGGGATCGAATCCCAGTGAGATGGATTTTTTTCAATTTATCTAATCCTTCCAGCCGTACTATGGCCCTGGGGGTCGACTGAGTCTCTAACAGAAATGAGTACCAGGAATATTCTTGGGGTTAAAGGGCGGCCGGCGCGTAAGGCTGACAACCTTATCGCCATATATGAGCCGATTGTCTAGAAAATGTGGGAGCCTCAACATCTCACAACCCTATGGCCCTCCACGGTCTGTTACAGGCATAGCTTTACCTTTTACTTGGCTATAGACGGGGTTTGGTTTGGTGAATGAATTTACTGACCGCTTGTTTACACCACTCGGAAATACATTTTACAGATCACTTACACACACAGACTAGTGTCCTCAGTCTGTTACAGTCTCCACTAGGTATTTCCTGGCAACGGCTTCTACCGAGGGAGATTCTTCAGCTTCCCGCACTCAGATCCTGTCACAGTCGACCGTGCATAATTTTTGTCAACTGACAACTCACCTACCTGGGGCCCAGGCTGGCGGCCATTTCACACCAACCTCCTAGTCTTCTCTTCACAGGCTGACTGTCAACTGACAAGTGAACTCTCTCACTCGCCAACCAGCTACTTCACGTCACTTCACTCAACTGACAGCTGCTGGCAACTGTAACCAACAACTAACTCTCTGTCAAAGTCAAATCAAAGTTACGAGGGGCGTTCAAGTTCTAAGGTCTCCGATTTTTTCCTCAGGACTTGGAGCAGATAGACACATGCGGTTTAGTTTAAAATACATGTGCACTCTTTGTGAATGCGTGACAGAGATGGCAGCACTCTACGGCACACAGAACTCTAGTGGTAGCGGCGAGAGTGACGAGTGTTTTTGATACTTAAAATGGCGACGTTTTCGTTACAAGAACAGCGAGTAATCATTCGTTTTCTCCACTTGCGTGGTGCGACACCCATTGAAATTCGTCGCCAGTTGAGTGAGACGTGTGGTGATGGTGTCATGAATGTGAAAAATGTGCGTTTGTGGGTGCGACAGTTCAAAGAAGGCCGAACGTCGTGTGACAACGAACCAAAACAATCTCGGCCTCGCACCAGCCGGTCTGACAACATGGTCGAGCGAGTTGAGGGAGTTGTTTTGGAGGATCGCCGATTGAGTGTGGAAAACATCGCCTCCAAAGTTGGCATTTCCGTGGGATCTGTGCACAAAATCCTGCATGAAGACCTGCGAATGCGGAAAGTGTCCTCCAGGTGGGTGCCACGAATTTTGGAGGATGACCACAAGGCTGCACGCATGGCAGTGATGAAGGCATGAATGGGACTTTATTTTCATCAACTGTGACAATGGATGAGACATGGATGCCGTTTTTCATTCCGCTGTTGCATCAGCAATTTTCCAGTGGTCAAAACAGACTCCTACAGAAGCATTCGCAGCGGCCATGGAATCATGGCGTAGACGTTGTGAAAAATGTGTACGGCTGCAGGGAGATTACGTTGAAAAGTGACAGAAGTTTCAAATTTTGTGTATGATTATTGTGTGAGAAAAAATGGGAGACCTTAGAACTTGAACGCACAACGTACTTTACGACAGGCAGTTTACTGCCAATCAGTTCGCCTTGGCGTCAGCCTCTTGAGGCCCACGACCAGAAATTTTTTTCCAACTGAACTCTTGCGGTAATAGTCCTTATGTAATATCCTCTCTGACGAGAAGATGGGTTTGTCTCTTATGAATACGCTTGACCTTTCGTCAAGTGTACATTTCGCACATATAACATGTTATTGAAAGTTCTTCCTTTTGCACTACACACAATCCTTCTGTCAGTACAGGCTTTACAGAGAAGATCATGCCCAATTTACATATCTTATGCTACAACGGCAGCTTAGTCATTTGAACGGCAAACTAACTCGTTGCTTGAAACTATTCTTATTATATCTCGGCACGGACCACATAGAAAACACCGTTTTCATTATATTAAACAATACCTCGACCGTTGCATAGAAACGGGTGTTTGTTTATCCGCCTATTGCATAGCAGTGGCTGTACTGGTTGTCCTTTTTGAGGTATCTGCCCAGCAACGGGTATTCTACCCACATGATGTGTTTGTGGGCATGTTGTTATTCTCAGAATAAACAACTGTGGCTGGCCGTCTGGGTTTGCGTCAAGCGTGAATACCTGCCATGCTCGAAAGAGAACGTACCAGCCATTTCGCTTAAGATGCCCCTCCCCCCCTCCCAACCTTTACAGTTTTCTTTCAGAAATGGCCGGTCACGGTAGCCGAGCCGTCTGAGGCATGCTCTGTCTTCGCTTGCTTTGGAGCCGGGATTGTGGGTTCGAATCCCACTCAGGGCACGGATGTTTAGTGTTTGTGTATGTTTTTTCTGTGTTTGTATACAGGTAGAGGCCTTGCGACGAGCTGATCACCCGCCCAAGGAGTCCTACCGAATGTCTAATAGATCTAGTAAACCGAAGTGAAACGGAGAGTTTCATGGAGGTAGGCCAAGGCCCAAATTGGGGCTGTAGCGCCGAAGGAAGGATAGACGAAACAGTTATGGGTTGTTTTGAGGCGTTTCTTGAGAGGCGTCAAACTGTTCCGCGAGAAAGTAATTCAGTATGGCCTGCGGCGTTGCTTCCATAGTATTAACAACACGTGCCATCATCATTACTTTCTCAATACAGTACAGGTAATGTATTCTTATCACAAGAAAATGTGTATATTTGCGAAAATGCAAGATTTGTAGCTCTAGTACACGTATTTGCTGATGTAAGTTCCTAATTGTATACGAAGATGGACTGGCGCCTGTTTTAAATTAGGTTTAAGCCTTGATTCTCGAAAGGTTTGGGGCTGTGGTCGATTCGTAATACGAACAATATGTTGGACATATTCCATTGTCTGGGCTATATTTAACTAAGAGAGCCTTTCGGAAATTGAGTACGTTTCCACCACGAGATGTTACGAGGAGAAAGACTTTCTCACGCCCGTCACAAACACCTTGTCTCGACCACTGGAGCACCAATGAATACAATTAAACTATTATTAATGCTATTATTGTGTCTTGTGGGGGCACGCGGTAGCGTAGTTGGTTGAGGTACTATGCTACAAGCCGGAAGGTCGCGGCATCGAATTCTGATGAGGTGGATTTTTTCAATTTACCTAATCCTTGCAGCCGCACTGTGGCCCTGGGGTCGACTCAGCCTCTGACAGGAATGACTATCAGGAATGTTCTTGGGGGTAAAGGGCGGCCGGCGCGTAAGGCTGACAGCCTTGCCGCCATCTATGAGCCGATTGTCTAGAAAATGTGGGAACCTCAAACTCTCACTACCCTATGGGCCTCCACGACCTGTTACAGGGATACCTTTGCTCATTACTTTTATTGTGTCTTGTAAATTGTGGTCTATGATCCTGAATAAGTACTGACTCTTTCTCTACAGACAGCCCCCATAGTCGGTTTGCAGCAACCCCATCTGCCTAGGCCGCGCCATAGTTCAAGCGTTTAGTCGCTGGCTTCCCACCGCGGCGGCCTGGGGTCGATCCCGGGTCTGGTCAATTGGGATTTGTGGTGGACAAAGTGACACTGGGGCATGTTTCCTCCGGGTGCTTCGATTTCCCCTGCCAATCTTCATTCCACCTATTGCTCCACAATCACCCTCACCTATCATCTGGGGCTGGTACAATAGGCCAGAAGTGGCCGCAGTACAAGGGACTTAGTCCCACCCCACTAGCAATAAAAAACCCATCTGCCTTTCTATTAAAATAATAGTAAACTTTTGCCTTATCCCAACGCATTTAAGCACGGAGTGAAGAAACCACGAACACCCTTTGAATACCCCGTGCTCCTGCAGAGGTTATATGTCACTTGCAGGACTTCGATAACTTCTGGTTAGCTCCCCGAGAGCTGTTGTGTCCCTTAGGCCTATATGCTTGCCTGTCACTGAGGGCGATAAATTGTTAGGTATCTGTTATTCCAGATGTCAGCGTCGTGGAAGATTTTTTTTTAGATAAATGAGTGCAGAAGGTTAACCCGTGTCAATGCCATATTGACTTTCATGGCTCAGTGTTTTTTAACAGCACGACGGTGGTCGCGGGTTCTAATTCTCCCCAGGCTCTTTGCGTCATGCTGTCTTTTCTTAAGGGAAGTCTGTATGTCGCCGTCCTCTGTGTTACGCCCTTCTACTTTTGAATTGTCCGATTTTACAGACTGTAGCAGGAATGTTATGCTGTTTGAGACCATCTCAACCTGTATTTTTCCTTTGGCGCTACAGCCCCAGTTTGGGCCTAGGCCTACCTCCACGAAACTCTCCGTTCACTTCGGTTTACTAGATCTTAGACATTCGGTAGGACTCCTTGGGCGGGTGATCAGCTCGTCGCAAGGCCTCTACCTGTACACAAACACAGAAAAACGCACACCCAACATCCATGCCCTGAGTGAGATTCGAACCCACGATCCCGACTTCCGAGCGAGCGAAGACAGTGCATGCCTTAGACCGCTCGGCTACCGTGACCGGCATCACAACCTGTATAATAGTATCTTGCAGTCATTAATAGCGTGGACGCTCGGAATTCGGGCGTGGTTGTGACACTATTGCAGCTCAGTGTAGTGTTTTAAATTAGTGGTATGCTAATTTTTTCCCCCCTTGGCACTACAGCCCCAGTGGGCCTAGGCCTACCTCCATGAACTCCGTTCAGTTCGGTTTTTCTCGATCTTACACATACGGTAGGACTCCTTGGGCGGGTGATCAGCTCGTCGCAAGGCCTCTACCTGTACACATATACAGAAAAACGCACACAAACATCCATGCCCTGAGTGGGATTCGAACCCACGATCCCGGTTTCCAAGCGAGCGAAGACAGTACATGCCTTAGACCGCTCGGCTACCGTGACCGGCAGTGGTATGCTAATATATCTTCCAAAAGCATGCATCTTCCGTGAGCATAATTCCTTTTTTGTAGAGTGTTAAGAACAAGAGGTCTCTCTCCCTGTCATCGTTGCTGACAGACTTTCCCAGATTGAATTTTTACATTAATAAATTCCCACAGCTTTTGGTCTACGCTGATGATGTAAACCTGTTGGTAGATAACGTAAATGCCACCAAGAATCAAGAAGTTATAGGAAATGGCCCCCTTTCCTTTGATACGACATGGAGCTAATAGGAAACGACGCGCACTACAGTTCTTGTTGTATGTTTATTCGTTGCAGCGGTAACGTTTTTACCGAGCCGTTGCCTAGCAGCGTTAGGGGGATACACATACAGACACAGATTGATGGGAGGGATCATAAAGTTTGGTGTAGGCATTCAAAAGTTGATAGAGGTGAGTCACAGACAGCATGGTGATCAAATGATCCTACTTTTTTTCTCAGAATAAGGAAAGTAAGCTAGAAACGCTGTAACACGCCAGTAAGGAGGTCGGCCTAGAAGCAAACATAGAGAAAACTAAGTGTATGTTGATAACTTGTCACCAGAATGCGGGGGAAGCCATAACATAAAGATAAGAAAGAGGTCCTTTGAAAATTGTATTTTTTATATCGTGCAGATAAGAATCTTTTGTCTTCTGGTCTGCTGTCTAAACGCGTAGAGATTAATATATAGAAAACCGCATTTTTGGCTGTACATGAGCATGAAACGTTGTCACGAAGGGAAGTACATAGACAGAGGGTGTTTGAGAACAGGATGCTGAGGAGAATATTTGGACCGAAGAGGGGTGAAATATTTCAAGGAAATAGCGGCTTCGGTCTAGAAAAACTAGATTAACGACCGTGGGGATTCGTTGCGCTGACCACGCGAACCCTCTGTCCGCTAAAGTTGGCACTAACTTCGCCGACAAGCGGCGGTCACTCTGTCGGTATAGTTCTCTTACGGACTTAGACCACGGAGTCTGTTTTGTTTTTGTTTGTTTATACAATTACAAATACAAATACGTGTCTTGAACAACAGGGCACGTGTTTAAAAGCCTAGACGTGTTTCGTTGTACTCGTACTAACGCTGATACTTGTTGCAGAGTAGAAAGATGTGCGCGTAATTTTTAATACCCTGCTGAGGTTTCAACAAGTCAGCCATATGGATATATGGAATTCAGCTGTGGGGGACAGCCTCCAAGTCCAACATCGAAATCTTCCAGCGCTTTCAATCCAAAACTCTCCGATCCATTCTGAACGCACCTTGGCACATAACAACCACAGGATCCATGAAGATCTACAAATGAACGCAGTGCTCAGTGAAGTAACAAATACTTAACAAAATTAGAAAACCACACCAATGCACTAGCAGTGAACCTACTAAACAATAGCGAAACTACACAAAGACTGAAAAGATAACACCGTTATAACTCTACCAGACAGACCTGAGTAAAACCTCAATACAAGAATTAAAATGATACCTAACTGAACAAAAAACGAGTATATAGTTACTCCATTGGGCATAGCCCATTCACGTGCCAGTACTTATTGAACATACACATTTATTGCAGATTATAAGTATTATAGGGAAAAATTATATTTCAACTTCACGCTTCCATCCATACCATGGTTTTGTGACATATCCACTTCTTCCTACTTATTTTTGTGGCAGTTGGTGTCTCCAGCATCCAGCACGCTGTTGTATTAATTTGAACGCATGGAGATCATTGAAGTAAGAACGGGGAATCCTGGAACGTGTTTTTTCCTGCTTGGAGGTCATGTTCCTCTACTCTTATCTGTGTGATACTGCCTTCCTGTGACATTTAGAATAGCGCTCTTCATTGTAGACTTACTGCGTTTAAAGAAATGATATTCAGTAAATATACCTTTTTGTTATTTTCTTAGAGATAAGTTCCGTGCAGTGTCTTGTGTATAGTGTTTGCTACAATGTTTCTAGCACAGATGTTGGGCGTTGAGTGTTAGATGACGAGAAGGAAGGGTGAATGTGAATGATAACTTATTGTACTTCGAATTGAGATGGGACTCTTAACTAACCAACCGACCGATCTTGTAACAAAAACACTAACTAAATAACGATGGAACCAAGTGACTATTATGACGCTCCCATAACTAGTGTCCTACACTTCATCCGAAGTGTAGGATTAATAAAGGGTTAATTACAGAGGAGCCGGTCACAGTAGCCGAGCGGTCTAAGGCATGCACTGTCTTCGCTCGCTTGGAGACCGGGATCGTGGGTTCGGATCTGTTTCCTGTGAGGTACGAACTGAATTCTTATATATTATTCTTATACACTGCCGGTCACAGTAGCCGAGCGGTCTAAGGCATGTACTGTCTTCGCTCGCTTGGAAACCGGGATCGTGGGTTCGAATCCCACTCAGGGCATGGATGTTTAGTTTGTGTGTGTGCGTTTTTCAGTGTTTGTGTACAGGTAGAGGCCTTGCGACGAGCTGATCACCCGCCCAAGGAGTCCTACCGAATGTGTAAGATCTAGAAAAACCGAAGTGAACGGAGAAGTTCATGGAGGTAGGCCTAGGCCCACTGGGGCTGTAGTGCCAAGAAAAAAAAATACAGGGGAAACACAATAGATCGGTGATGGTCGCGGTTCAAGGGCAACATTTCTGTGGCCCACCCTTACACACACACACACACACACACACACACACAAAACTAAATAACGAATTCGATGAAGAAAAGTCTTTCTTCAGAAGCTAACAAGGCCCAGATAGTCAAGAAATTATGCCAGTTTTGAGGAAACCAGAAGTAACATTACTCTATTAAGATACTGTATGAGCTTTTCACGGCGGTGACTGTGAAGAATGCCATCTTCTGGGATGTGGCGCCGTACTGTAAATTGTGTAAATCAGAGATAGCTATATTGAGTATGATGAAGAGAACTTGCAGACGAAATGCTGATAAGTCCAATCATCCGAACTAGAGCCCGTCAGTTTCATCACGCGTACCATCATACACGTGACAGTATGTTCGTTATTACATAGGCCTATATGAAGGCATTAGTGTAACGTCATTGCTGTTATTTTCCGTTAAATGTGTTACCACAGCGCCGTTAAATAAACCATAAGCGAAACAAGTATGATTTGTTTGCAGTTTATTTAATGACCGAGTCTGTGGCCTAGTGGTCAGAGTTCCTGGCTACAGATCCAGAGGTCCTGGGTTCGATTCCTGGCGCTGAGAAGTAGCGGATTTGGAACGGGGTCCACTCAGCCTCGTGAGGATAATTAAGGAGATATTTCAAGTAAATAGTGGCTTCGGTTTAGAAAACCGAAATTAACTGCCGTTGGGATCCGTTGCGCTGACCACGTCGGTATAGTTACCTTGCGGACTACAGGCCACGGGGTTTATATAGTTGCATAGCTCAGTTGGTCCAGCTGGTCGGCCGGTGTTCGATTCCCTGCAGGGCAAGTATTTTCTCTTATTAACCTATTCCAGATCGGCTGTATGGTGCGCCCAGCCTCCTATACGGTGGGTACCCGGGGTTAATCGGTCGTGGCATGAAACTTACCACTCACCTCCATCGAGAGCCGTGGTCAGATGATGGCGCTGTACCTCCACTCCCCCGTACGTTTTCATGGCGTAGTGTATAATTACTCAGTTAATTAAGCACAGAGATATATTTACATTTCTATGTAGGTGCCTGCAGACTATTTGAGTAGATACTTTGTAAGAACCATTGCTATGGACATAAAATTAGTAGAGTTGATTTAGCGTACACACAATTTAATTTATATTATATATATATTATAATTACAGAGGAGTGATTTACAAATCGTTAGTGAACTTGGAAGTCTTTGGGCTGAATTGTCAAAGTCATTAGAAACTGCTGTGATTTCTCCATTAACAGGTGGCATTTCATAAAGGCGGTTGTTGGCAAAAGTGAAATTCTATACCCCGTTCTTTTTTTGCCCGGAAAATCGTAGCTTTGGGGCACACGTTTCGTCCAGAACTGGAGAGTGCCTGCTCCGGGATTGTACGTGTAAAAGTATACAGTCATCTCCCGGGAGGTATCGCTCCAGTGCATCACGGTTCGCCAGGCTGCCTGAAAATATCTTTGCTCTCACGTAACCTTCGTGGAAGCTACTGGTTTTAATATTGCTAAAAATATAAACATAACCTTGAAATTACGTCATTACATTGTTCATGAATTTGACATGCTTAAAAAGTTAAATTGTAAATGTTAAACAACTGCAGTAACTTTCCTCAGTTTTACAGATGTAACGAAAATATGTGGGGTGCCCGAGGAGAGCTGAACATCTTACGTTTTCTGTTTATTTGTAGTTTACTTAATCAGTGATACTGAAGGAGCGCGGATAGCGCAGTCGGTATAGCGACTGGCCACAGGCCGGACCAACGAGCAGGTCGCATTTCGAGTCCCGGTTAGGTCAAGAATTTTCTCTTCACCACGTCATCCGTACCTGCCCTGGGGTTCACCCAATCTATACTATGGGTACAGGGGGATTTTTCCCCAGGGGTAAAGCGACCGGGGCTTGAAGCTGACCATTCCAGCTAGTGCCGAGGTCAAGAAAATTTGGATCTGTACATCCACTCCCCCATACGCCTTCATTAATTAGTTAAGCACAGATACAACGTTGCCTTTATCAGTCATGCTATTATTATTATTATTATTATTATTATTATTGGAGGGGGTGGGCTACCCTATGCACCGCGACTAATAGTCTATTGTCCGCCCCCCTTTGATATTCTACCAGTCGCCATACCCTACTGGTACTGGTGCGTACTGTCAGCCCCGTTCAGCCAACGAGGTCGGCCCTCTGTACCTCGATACTTCCCCCATCTACCAGAGGCATTGGAAACTAGCCTAATTTTGCTCAGAGGTCTTCTAGAGACATGAGGAACTTTTATGTGCCGTAAATCTACGNTGGCTTCGGTTTAGAAAACCGAAATTAACTGCCGTTGGGATCCGTTGCGCTGACCACGTCGGTATAGTTACCTTGCGGACTACAGGCCACGGGGTTTATATAGTTGCATAGCTCAGTTGGTCCAGCTGGTCGGCCGGTGTTCGATTCCCTGCAGGGCAAGTATTTTCTCTTATTAACCTATTCCAGATCGGCTGTATGGTGCGCCCAGCCTCCTATACGGTGGGTACCCGGGGTTAATCGGTCGTGGCATGAAACTTACCACTCACCTCCATCGAGAGCCGTGGTCAGATGATGGCGCTGTACCTCCACTCCCCCGTACGTTTTCATGGCGTAGTGTATAATTACTCAGTTAATTAAGCACAGAGATATATTTACATTTCTATGTAGGTGCCTGCAGACTATTTGAGTAGATACTTTGTAAGAACCATTGCTATGGACATAAAATTAGTAGAGTTGATTTAGCGTACACACAATTTAATTTATATTATATATATATTATAATTACAGAGGAGTGATTTACAAATCGTTAGTGAACTTGGAAGTCTTTGGGCTGAATTGTCAAAGTCATTAGAAACTGCTGTGATTTCTCCATTAACAGGTGGCATTTCATAAAGGCGGTTGTTGGCAAAAGTGAAATTCTATACCCCGTTCTTTTTTTGCCCGGAAAATCGTAGCTTTGGGGCACACGTTTCGTCCAGAACTGGAGAGTGCCTGCTCCGGGATTGTACGTGTAAAAGTATACAGTCATCTCCCGGGAGGTATCGCTCCAGTGCATCACGGTTCGCCAGGCTGCCTGAAAATATCTTTGCTCTCACGTAACCTTCGTGGAAGCTACTGGTTTTAATATTGCTAAAAATATAAACATAACCTTGAAATTACGTCATTACATTGTTCATGAATTTGACATGCTTAAAAAGTTAAATTGTAAATGTTAAACAACTGCAGTAACTTTCCTCAGTTTTACAGATGTAACGAAAATATGTGGGGTGCCCGAGGAGAGCTGAACATCTTACGTTTTCTGTTTATTTGTAGTTTACTTAATCAGTGATACTGAAGGAGCGCGGATAGCGCAGTCGGTATAGCGACTGGCCACAGGCCGGACCAACGAGCAGGTCGCATTTCGAGTCCCGGTTAGGTCAAGAATTTTCTCTTCACCACGTCATCCGTACCTGCCCTGGGGTTCACCCAATCTATACTATGGGTACTGGGGGATTTTTCCCCAGGGGTAAAGCGACCGGGGCTTGAAGCTGACCATTCCAGCTAGTGCCGAGGTCAAGAAAATTTGGATCTGTACATCCACTCCCCCATACGCCTTCATTAATTAGTTAAGCACAGATACAACGTTGCCTTTATCAGTCATGCTATTATTATTATTATTATTATTATTATTATTGGAGGGGGTGGGCTACCCTATGCACCGCGACTAATAGTCTATTGTCCGCCCCCCTTTGATATTCTACCAGTCGCCATACCCTACTGGTACTGGTGCGTACTGTCAGCCCCGTTCAGCCAACGAGGTCGGCCCTCTGTACCTCGATACTTCCCCCATCTACCAGAGGCATTGGAAACTAGCCTAATTTTGCTCAGAGGTCTTCTAGAGACATGAGGAACTTTTATGTGCCGTAAATCTACGACAAGGGACCCACGGCTTAAAGTCCCTCTCGGAGGACTTGTTCCCTGAATTTTTCCGCCCTTAAAAATTCCACGACCTCCGCCGGGTTTGAACCCGCGTACCTTGAGTCATGAGGTGGGAACTTTACCCCTAGACTACGGAGGCCGCTAACAGTCATACTATACTGCATGACGTCGAATGAATTGGAAAGGATGAGGAAGGAAGCGGTCGTGGCCTAATGGAGTGCATTGTCCCGGCATTGTCTGTAGGCAGTATAATTGATGTATGCGCAGATTCCAACCGAGCACCTTTCGAATACAAGTCAGAAGAAGCCTTACCGCTTGAGCCGCAGTGCCCAGTCCCGTTCTAGCAAATATAAGCAGCATATGCAGGATTGACGGTTCTCACAGACCCCTCATAAGCAACGCACCTCTCTCGAATTATAAGCAGCCCAATTTTGCCACGTGTCCTCCTGAGTAATGAGTAAAGCATTCATTTCGGGACGTCACGCTTGGCCGGATAGCATTTGTGACAGATCGTCTGACTGAAGTTCGTTGTAGCAGATTATGCCTCAGTTTAAGCCCCGGTAGCGCCCTGCCTCATTGTTTCCAGTTCGTTCACTAATTATCCTACAGTTCGACGCTATGAGGTTCATGATATTGCTAGCGTCGTTGTTTGAACCACGAAGAAATAAACCGTTCTTATTAGGTCCGAAGTCCTGTTTACCTTGAAGTAATGTGTAATCGCTTCATGAGATTAGGCATAGATATACCGTCCGGTTTCGTCTGTGGATACAGATTGGTTCTTCTTAGTACATTGGCTGCTGCCGAAATAATTATATAATTGTTTTCTTGTTCTCAAAGACGCCAAATTTCCGTTTATTAATTTTAAACGAAATGTCTTAAGCGTTAGACCGCCTCTGTGTTCTAGTAGTCAGAGTTCCAGAAGTCCGGGTTCGATTCCCGGAGCTACCAAATTTTCTTAGAAATAGTGAGTCTGGAACGGGGTCCACTCAGCCTCGTGAGGATAATTGAGAAGCGGCTCCGGTCTAGAAAACCGAAATTAACTGCCGTGAGGATCCGTTGCGCTGACCACGCGACACCTTCTATCCGCTAAAGTTGGCACTATCCTCGCCGGCAAGCGGAGGTCTCTCGGTCGATATAGTTCGCTTGCCGACAAAAACCACGGAGTTTGTTTTGTTTTTGTTTAATAATAATAATTTTCGACACTTCGCCACTTGAGATAACAGTGCACACTCAGTATGAACTATGCTAAGATATGTTTCACGACAGTTATGGTCTTCTGAGTTATGACGCGGTGAAGTCTTTGCAAGGTGAGTTTTGGCTATTAGCCACATTGCGACAGCATTCGTCACTTCCAGTCGTCGTTTCAACTTCTTATTTCCGGCTTGGATGTCGGTATTGCCAATATTGTCAGTTCTCAAGCGATCTTGAGTAGTGACTCATTGATCAGAACATGTTTACCTACTTAAGAGGCTGGCGTATTGTTCGACGTTGTACGAACGCGCTTTTCGAGGAATTACACGGTTCATTGTTTCACGGTCATCACGGAGAGGTCTTCAGTCACCAGAATTGAATTCAGGATCCGTGTCTCTTGTAAGAATACACACATCAAGGGGCACTGCTAATGCGTAATACTTACCTAAGCATGGGATTGACACAGAATCATGTGTGGGGTAACGTGGTTATATTATAATTTTGTTGTGAATTATCCCACATTATTATTATTATTATACCCGTGCTAACTTTATAATTGGCTACTGTGCTGTTAAGTTTGCACGTAAGTAAACACGAATTGAATTGAATCGAATTATTATTATTATCTGGCTCTGCAGCCCTTGGTTGTAATATAATTGTAGACACGAGGTCTAATACGTAGCATAAAGTGTTTCTTCTGATAGTGTTCCAAGTTACGAATGAGGGAAATGTCAGGACAGCACAGCGGTGTAAATCTCACTTTGGAAGTTGTGTTTGCGAGCATGTGGTTTATCTATTATCTCATGACAGGGATTATTGTCTAATCAAAGAAGAAAGAAACTCCGTGGTTTTAGTCCGCAAGCGAACTATACCGATCGAGCGACCGCCGCTTGTTGGCGAAGCTAGTGCCAACTTTAGTGGATAGAGGGTGTCGCGTGGTCAGCGCAATGAAACCCCCACGGCCGTTAATTTCGGTTTTCTAGACCGGAGCCGCTATTTCCTTCAAATAGCTCCTCAATTATCCTCACGAGGCTGAGTGGACCCCGTTCCAGATCAACTACTTCTCAGAAAATCTGGTAGTGCCGGGAATGGAACCTGGACCTCAGAATCTATAGCCAGGAACTTTGACCACAAGAACACAGAGGTGGTCAATTATAATAATAATAATAATAATACTGAAAAATTCTGAATCTGTTTAGTTGCTGCCAAAAAAACAGGTTCTAGTGTTTGGCAAATAGTAGGCTAAACAACAAAGGTGCAGAAACTGTTATATCTATACTCGTGTCAGTGAGAGAATGAACACAAATTTCCCCTACCCATCTGCCTAGCAGCTACCTCCCCATGTGTGCCTTTCCTTACTGCCTGCATTTGTTAACTTGTATTCTGTCTTTGGTTCCGTTCACCGGCTCTCTCCCATCTCTCTCTCTCTCTCTCTCTTCATGATTGGTTTGCTGTTGGTGTGATAAGAGGGGAGGTGCGCAATGTAGATAGAGTGGGGCAGCAGGCGACAAACGTTAACTCCCACCAACCTTGTTCATTCTTTCCCTGACCCGAGTTGTACTGTTGGCTCTCAATTCACGCACAGAACTATAAGTGTACATAAGCATGACCTTTGTACCTGTAAACCCGTATCTGCAGTTGCAGACTGGTTTCAGGTAGTGTAATGACTCGAATTTGTGTCTTATACATGCAGACATCCCCAATGAAAGAACATGACTACAACAGCTTTATTTTCGTTTCTGAACAGTCCACCAACATTCAAAACGGCCACTCCGACGTCTCGCACTCAACTGAAGCTACAGTTGATGAGAGAACAGCTACAGCAGCAAGAACGTCGGGAGGCAGAACTGAAGCAGCAGCAACTGGAGCGTCGAGCTCCGTCGCTTACTCCAGCCCTGAAGGTGCCTGTCAGTATTCAGAGCGTCGATGTACCTCCACAAGTTTTGCAAGTAAGTACCTGCTTAACCCGAAGGTTTCTGGCGATGATGTATGGAACAACTTTCTGACTGTTGCTGTACACGTTAGCCATCCGTCACGTTTCTTCCACCGTGTCAGAAGCTGCTTTTTTTTTTTTTTTTTTTTTTTTTTTNAGAGATGAAAGTAAAATTTCCTCTTGTGGGCGCCTTGACAGAGATTCTGTTAATGCACGGAGTCCACGGTTTCAGACTGGCTTTACCGGGCTCTGTTAGGTAGTCTTCGCGCCTGGTTTCGAGGTTTTCAGACTAGCTCTGCGAAGCTTTTAGGTACTCTGTAGGCCTTGTTTCAAGGGTTTCAGACTGGCTTTGCCGGGCTCTGTTAGGTAGTCTCCCCGCTCGGTTTCGAGGTTTTCAGACTAGCTCTGCGAAGCTGTGTTGGGTTGTCTCCAGGCCTTGTTTCAATGGTTTCAGACTGGCTTTACCGGGCTCTGTTAGGTAGTCTCCACGCCCGCTTTTGAGGTTTTCAGACTAGCTCTGCGAAGCTGTGTTAGGTTGTCTCCAGGCCTTGTTTCAAGGGTTTCAGACTGGCTTTGCCGGGCTCTGTTAGGTAGTCTCCGCGCCTGGTTTCGAGGTTTTCAGACTAGCTCTGCGAAGCTGTGTTGGGTTGTCTCCAGGCCTTGTTTCAATGGTTTCAGACTGGCTTTACCGGGCTCTGTTAGGTAGTCTCCACGCCCGCTTTTGAGGTTTTCAGACTAGCTCTGCGAAGCTGTGTTAGGTTGTCTCCAGGCCTTGTTTCAAGGGTTTCAGACTGGCTTTGCCGGGCTCTGTTAGGTAGTCTCCGCGCCTGGTTTCGAGGTTTTCAGACTAGCTCTGCGGAGCTTTTAGGTAGTCTGTAGGCCTTGTTTCAAGGGTTTCAGACTGGCTTTGCCGGGCTCTGTTAGGTAGTCTCCCCGCCCGGTTTCGAGGTTTTCAGACTAGCTCTGCGGAGCTTTTAGGTAGTCTGTAGGCCTTGTTTCAAGGGTTTCAGACTGGCTTTGCCGGGCTCTGTTAGGTAGTCTCCCCGCCCGGTTTCGAGGTTTTCAGACTAGCTCTGCGGAGCTTTTAGGTAGTCTGTAGGCCTTGTTTCAAGGGTTTCAGACTGGCTTTGCCGGGCTCTGTTAGGTAGTCTCCCCGCCCGGTTTCGAGGTTTTCAGACTAGCTCTGCGGAGCTTTTAGGTAGTCTGTAGGCCTTGTTTCAAGGGTTTCAGACTGGCTTTGCCGGGCTCTGTTAGGTAGTCTCCCCGCCCGGTTTCGAGGTTTTCAGACTAGCTCTGCGGAGCTTTTAGGTAGTCTGTAGGCCTTGTTTCAAGGGTTTCAGACTGGCTTTGCCGGGCTCTGTTAGGTAGTCTCCGCGCCTGGTTTCGAGGTTTTCAGACTAGCTCTGCGGAGCTTTTAGGTAGTCTGTAGGCCTTGTTTCAAGGGTTTCAGACTGGCTTTGCCGGGCTCTGTTAGGTAGTCTCCGCGCCTGGTTTCGAGGTTTTCAGACTAGCTCTGCGGAGCTTTTAGGTAGTCTGTAGGCCTTGTTTCAAGGGTTTCAGACTGGCTTTGCCGGGCTCTGTTAGGTAGTCTCCAGGCCTGGTTTCCAGGGTTCCAGTCTAGCTCTGCGAAGCTGTGTTAGGTAGTCACTTGACGGAAAGAGCCGATTTACGAAACGTTGTGGTGTGAAAAACGTGGGAGATTGCACATGGTCCAAAATATCAATAGAATACCTGCATGCTCCCCCAATGGCGCAGTTCTTCAGAACTGTAGTTGGTATTTTAAGAGGCATGCAATGGGAACTGTGTAATGAGATTTGATTTTTACATTCTTGATCAAGAGATTGTTAGGGCCTTGCCAAGTTTGCAGTATTATACCAGACCGATTTGTGTACGACAGAAGAGAACGAAGTCTGCCATCTTACATAAACTGTTTTTGTTACTGGTACTTTGAAAGAGCTGCTCTGTTTTCATATATAAGCATGGATTGATTTGATTCCAGATGCAATATCTTATGTAACATTGTGAAAATATATATGTATTGTGACGTATTTCTAAGTAGCGGTAAGCTAAACACGTTCCCGAGTGTTACGCTGCCAACAAGAATAGGCGTCCGTTGCTGGGTAACACGTACAACAATGTGCGCCGAGACTGGTTGCTAGGCAGTTGCGTGGTGACACGTCTCTACAAGCCTGTAGAAGAGGGTTTCTATGTGGTCGTGCTGCCGCTATGTAAGGAGAGCTGTCCAGTCGTTAATCAGAAGTCAGTCAGCTTCCATATTGAGGCGGGGTCTAATACCTCCACCGTAGCCCTGCGAGTCGTAGGAAGTGACGAAAGGGGAAGTCTCAAATTTGAGACAGTAAAATATGGTCGTTAGTACCAAGGGACTCGGACCCGAGAATGACTGCGCTGGCGAGAGCTAGCAGCAGTTGTAAACGACAGACCTATCCTCTTGTCAGAGAGAACGCCTCACATCAACAAACACGCAACTGACAGTAATAAAAATCTGGTTGTAAGCCCCAGACGGGTGCTTTATTCCAAGACAGACTAGCCGACTCAGTAGGATTAGAGAATTTGAACTGGGAGCCATGAGCTCCAAGAGCATTGCTGAAGAAAAATTAGAAGCCTTTACGTCTGATTTGAAGACTTTATTTTATGTTATAATGACAGTAATCTTTGGGGTTTTATAAATACTTGTATTTACGACTTGTGTGTACCCAATAAACCTGTTCACCAATCCATACCCCGTCTACAGGTCACTAATACACGTGACAGTATATTGTCATGTGATGGAGTGACTATAGACGTGATTTCGATTGGTAATTTGATTTATTAAACTCTTAAACACAACTCGTGACCACACTTTACAGTTCACAGTCACACAGACTAGTGTCCTCGGTCACGGTCTTCAGTGCTCTGCTTGGTAGCGGCTCCCAACTCTGTAGCGTCCTCGGCCTCCGTGTCCAACTGGCGAACTAGCTCAGAAAGTCAGGGTCACAGTCATATTACGACCGCCGGTCAGTCGACCAGTCTGTCTTGGTGTCAAGCTGCATCTGGGGCCCAAGACTAGATTTCTGTTACTGTCAGACTTGCGGGTTTGTTGATGTGTGACGCCCAAACGCACAACCGACTCCTTATGTAACCTCGGCACGAACCGCATAGAAAACACCAAACAGTTCGTCTGTTGTTGCATCACGTAGCTATCGGCCCGAACCGCGTAGAGAATACCGCTTTCCAGTTACTCGAATGTTGCGTGTTACGAAGTTGTTGCCTAGCAACTGGCGTGTTTTCAGAGCCGTTCCTGGTAACGGCTGTTTGTGCTGGCTTCACAGTTCTTGCCTTGAGTAAATATGTCACAATATGTAGGAGTAGAGTGTGTGTGTGTCGTGTTGTGTGTCTTTCTCGCGTAATAGTTTTCACGCAGTAACACGGGTCGCAGCTGTGTGTTCAAAACTGTGTCACCTGAATGGTGAAATGTTACTTAATAAACTATTTTAATGGAGAGAGGGAGAGAACAAGATGAAGAATGAAAGTGATAAATTAATAGAATGAAGGGAGTGAAGGATGAAGTTGTGAAAGAGAGGCTTGTTCGTTGAATCTGAACTCGATTTCCCACTTGTAGGCTAATATACGTACAATACTGAATACTGTTAACGCTGTTTTGTAATAGTTACGTTTTAAATTTGTAGCAACTGGACATATGGGTATACCGATTTACAACGAAATAAACTCTATTCAATACCATTAAACATCAAAGCGCATGTCACTACGCCAAAACAATCCATCAAAAGCTCGAAGAAAGAACATTTTGTCTTACACTTGCACAGGAAACATCGTGATTTTGAAATAGCTCAGGGAATAACGGGAGATGGGTCTGCACATAAAGTAAGAGTGAAATTATTTATAACTGCAAGGACATTTATTTCTGTCTAGAGGGTCGGTGACTTTGCAGCAGCTGGAAGCCCTTTCGAATTGTAAAAATTTTACTTAGGGGTAAGATCCGAGTTTTTCACGCTAGTGAAGGTTCATATTGTGGTCTCCTATGATATGGCGTAGTATATCGACGTTTCGGAGGAAGATATGCCCTCTATCTTCAGTTATGAAGTGAATATGGAGGCAGTATATGCCTCCGAAATGTTAGTACGCATGAACCAACGTGACACGTTGTCACAACCCAAAAGACCACAACATGTAATAATGCAGAATGCCTAAAACAGAAGTCTGTACCTCCATGAACTCTTTTGTATCAGAATCCATCCCACCACGAGGATGTGACTGTCATGGCGACAGATCTCACGTGTGATCGGAAATACTCCCAGCTTGAACTTGTGTAGAGACACATAGACATAGCAGCACCTGCAATGGTTTTTCGTTGTTTGTGTGTTTCTGATGACAAGTGCTGTAGGGTTTTTAAAACAAATTTAGCAGTAGAATAAATATTAGTGCTTAGTGCTATTAGTGGTTGCTTTCCTTGTCCGTGTCACAGTGTTTAGTATCCACCACTCTGAAGAAGTGACATTTACGAATAAGTTATGGAAAGTAGTTCGCTTGTGGACTAAAACCACGGATATTAGATTTTAGTTTATAAAAAGTAAAAGTATCCCTGTAATAGGCCTTGGAGGTGCATAGGGTTCTGAGATGTTAAGGTTCCCACATTTTCTAGGCAATCGGCTCACAGATGGCGGTGAGATTGTCAGCCTTACGCGCCGGTCGCCCTTTACCCCCAAGAATATTCCTGGTACTCTTTTCAGTTAGAGACTTAGTCGACCCCAGGGCCATAGTGCGGCTGGAAGGATTAGGTCAATTAAAAAAATCCAGTGACCTCATCGGGACCTGAACCCGCGACTTTCCGGCTTTTAGCACAGTGCCTCAACCAACTACGCTACCGCGTGCCCCTACGATTAAGTTATAGCACACTCGTATAGGGCCTAATTACGAAGAAGGTTGGGAATGAAGATTCCAGTCGCATCCAGAGGATTTACCGCAGTATTGCACATCACTTTGATAGCCTGGTCTCCCGTGCATAGTAGCAAGGTTTGGTGGGAAATTTAATAATAGTTGACCAGACCTTGGAACGAACCCGGGCCGCCGCGGTTAACCGCTTGAGCTATGGCGCGGCCTAAATCTGGTAACACCGGGAATCGAACCCGGACCTCTGGATCTGTAGCCAGGAACTCTAACCACTTGACCAGCGGCCTCAGTAGTCTAGGGGTAACGTTCCCACCTCGTGACTCAAGGAATTTTTAAGGGCGGAAAAATTCAGGGAACAAGTCCTCCAGGAGGGACTTTAAGCCGTGGGTCCCGTGTCGTAGATTTATGGCACGTAAAAGATCCTCGTGTCTCTAGGAGACCTCTGAGCAAAATTAGGCAAAAAGTTTCCCGCCCAAGTAGTTTCCAATGCCTCCGGTAGATGGGGAAGTTATCGGGTACCACTGCCAGAAGAGGGCTGACCTCGCTGGCAGAAAGGTGCAGATAGCGAGCACCAGTACCGGTAGGGTATGGCGACAGTAGAAATTAAAAGGGGACGTACAATAGACTACTAGTCGCGGTGCATGGGGAAACCCACCCCCTCTAATACTGAATAACTGAACTGAACCACTTGACCACAGAGGCAGTCGTGGGTCCACTAACCCAGTCCATTCCAGCGAACATCGCGGTGGAGAGGGTAGCATTCACGCTGCACGCCCTCTCCAGAGAGAGGGGTTTCGCGGTTTGCCTCATTGCAGAGAATGCTGGGATAGGTCACTGTCGCTTCCTTTAATACCTGATGAATCTATCATATCGTTCTACAAGAACACTGTATCATTTCTCGGATTCATAATTTTTACCCATATATTCACAGAAGCCGAGCGGTCTAAGGCATGCACTGTCTTCACTCGCTCGGTAGCCGGGATCGTGGGTTCGAATCTCACTCAGGGCATGGATGTTTGTATGCGTTTTTCTGTGTTTATGTACAGGCAGAGGCTTTGCGACGATCTGATCACCCGCCCAAGGAGTCTAAAATCTAAGATCTAGTAAACCGAAGTGAAACGGAGCGTTTCATGAAAGTAGTCCAGGGCCCAAATTGGGGCTGTAGCGCCAAAGGTTTTATATATATATTTATTTTTTTCAGAGAATGTTATTTCATCGACCTTTCTACATCTGTTCCAGGTGCGGACGGGTCTAGAAAATCCAACGCGGTATCACGTAATTCAGAAACAGAGGAGTCAAGTGCGGCAGTATTTGAGCGAATCATTCCAGCAGCCCGTAGTAGGTGTGAATGGTGCTAATTGTACTGTTGACCTCCCTAGTGGGGCGGTGCAGGTTCAGAGCGCCCCGAATCTCGCTACTGTGACTCTACAGAAGCACCATGTTGTCGGCGCTAGTCCAGAGAATGCCGCCTCACCCAGTATCAGCTCCGTCGCCACAAGCACGGATGAGGTGAGTAATCGCTTTTGTTCTTCTTGAGGCTAGTCGAAGGATGAGGTGCTGTACTTTATCTGTTACATGAATTTTAGTTAATGGATTGATTGGTTTTGAATTGTAGGTCTGTATCCGTAAACACGAGCGCAAGTTGTTACTTTGTGTTGATGAACAGTTGGGATACTTGTTTTTAATTGTAGGTCTGTATCCGTAAACATGAGCGCAAGTTGTTCCACTTTGTGTTGATGAACAGTTGGGATATTTGTTTTTTAATTGTAGGTCTGTATCCGTAAACATGAGCGCAAGTTGTTTTACTTTGTGCTGATGAACAGTTGGGATATTTGTTTTTAATTGTAGGTCTGTATCCGTAAACATGAGCGCAAGTTGTTCCACTTTGTGTTGATGAACAGTTGGGATATTTGTTTTTTAATTGTAGGTCTGTATCCGTAAACACGAGCGCAAGTTGTTTTACTTTGTGTTGATGAACAGTTGGGATGCTAAGCAACTTGCACTTTTCACCAAATGCCTTTTTGAACAGCGACAATTCGTCCCTGGGAAGGAATGCTCTTAGAAAAATTACCCTTTCTGTGACATACTCTTGCTCAGTAATTACGAGAGAAGACATTTACACCAATTGCAATTTAACTCATTGTATGGTACATACTGGTGTGATTGGAGAAGTACTTAAAAACAGGTACTCTTTTCCAGTACAGAATAAGATCTTTTATGTTGCCATTTTCTACACATTTATTAAAAAATTTCAGTACAGAAATATCTGTACCGGATAGCTTTGCGTTGTGCCGGCTGTTTTGAGGATGTGAAATGTGACCAAATTGTTTAGTGACTGGTGAGCATCATGCCAACCCCTCCATGCGCCTAACATTGTGCAATTGTTCAAGCCATATCAAACACCATAATCCGAACTGATATATGCAGCTTCGGAGCTTGTCAGGGGAGCCTGGATACGTAAGCTGTCAGTAACAGCATGAAGCCGACTTCAGCATCATGACTCAGACCGGTGTGCGGCGCTTTTCATAATTTCATTCGTTTCAACTGTGCTCCTTTCTTTGCGTCATATCGCAGACATACATATTTGTAACATTCCAAGTGCCAAATCTGATATTCATTTTCTTTCGCGTAGGTAGTTTATCCAAAGAATCCGTCCAGTTCCGAGACTTCTTGAAATAGTTCGTAACAAGCTTATTTTTTACGATGATTAGTTAGGACCACCCCTTGTCGGCTCTCTGCGCCTGCTTGAAATAGAAAATGTAATACCAGATAAATAGGAATTAGTGACTAAAGCAAAATATAACGAGACGGACGTGGCCCATCTCTTATCACAGTGCAGGCTCATAGCCCGTTTAAAACTGTAGCGCATTGGGGATAGACGTAGACTAGTCAGCTACCCGCTAGACGAAGTGATAAATCCAGAACTACTTCAAAAATTAAAATTGTACGATAATTTGAAAAATAGATCCTTTCCGTCCCGTTGTAAGTAGGTGGCAATTCTGCGGTGGTATCTGGGCGCCATCGCCGTGAGCACCCCGTAAGGGCGGCCCACGATCCGTGCACACGAGTTGACCTCCCCAGTCCTGCGCCCTGACATCGTGCTTGCTCTGCTATTGTTATAATGTAGAACTTATCTGTTATACCTGAACATATCCTAGTATTACCCAAGCTGATGCCTATCATCTGGATTTATTTCTGTTTTCTAACCATCTTGTACCTTTTATCTTTGTATTTAGTCACACACATTCCTCTTTTTCTGTCATTCCCCTGTATTCTCGCATCCTCCTATCGTCGTAATACCTATTTTTGCAACGGCATTCCTGAAGTTTTTGTGCCCGATGTAGTCCCTCTTGCACGCCTCAGGATGTGGTTCCAGTCTGCCTCTTTGTTGCGTAATAGGCACGTCGCATGTTCGTCATTTCTTCCAACCCTCTTCATTTCCCAGCACGTGTTCTTCTGACGGGTTCTCCCGTTCATAGTCCACTACACACCTCCCAGTATTTCTTTTATTGTTAGCGGGGTGGAAGGAACTAAGTCCCTTGTACTGCGGCCACTTCTGGCCTATTCTACCAGCCACAGATGATAGGTGAGGGTGATTGTGGAACAGTTGGTGGAATGAAGATTGGCAGGGGAAACCGAAGTACTCGGAGAAAACCTGCCCCAGCGCCACTTTGTCCAGCACAAATCCCACTTGACGAGACCCGGGATCGAACCCGGGCTGCCGCGGTGGGAAGCCAGCAACTCACTGAACTGATATGCAGTGTTAGTGAACTAGCCTTTCCCGTCTTGACTACCATATTGTGCCCTTTTATGTATTCTCATCCAAATATCCATGTTATTTTTCCATTCTTGAAAATGTTTCATATGCTCAACCTTTCCAGTTCATTTTTGGAATATAGAATAATATAATATTATTGGAATATATTGAAGAATATTCGACGTACTCCATGTGTACTAGATGTTTCCATGAGAAATGTTCCCATGATCACACTGCAGAAGCAGAATAAGACGTGCTGACCTTCCTTTATGAGCAACTCATGTTGTGTTATTTGAAGGGCGCAGTTTATCATCTGAATTACGTGAAGTACTTTGTCTAATGTCTTACGTATTTTCAATATCAGAGATAACTTTCGCACGATTGAAGTGCATGATTGTTTGCCCCGTCAAAGGTGGAATCCCGCTCTCGCTGATAGCTTACTGTCAATATTAATAACTCCAGAAGTGTTAGGGTCAGATGCTGTAGTTGGTTATTCTACTGGCTTAAAAATAAATGACAGATCTGAAATGTGTCTGTTACTAAGGGCGTATAAGAACACGCCGCCTCTGTTGTCTAGTGGTCAAAGTTCCTGGCTACAGATCCAGAGGTCCCGGGTTCGATTCCCGGCGCTACCAGATTTTCTGAGAAGTGGTGGGTCTGGAACGGGGTTGACTCAGCCGCGTAGGGATAATTGAGTAGCTATTTCGAGGAAATAGCGGCTCCGGTCTAGAAAACCGAAATTATCGGCCGTGGGATTCGTTGCGCTGACCAGGCGACACCCTCTGTCCGCTAAAGTTGGCACTAACTTCGCCGACAAGCGGCGGTCGCTCGGTCGGTATAGTTCGCTTGCGGTCTAAAATCACGGAGTTTGTTTTTTGTTTCTTCCGTGTGCGTCTTTAATCGGCTACTTTATGAAAATAATTATAACAAAATTACGCAAATGGCGCCGGTTAGGAGCCTCATTTGTCCACTTTAGTTTGATGCACCTAATCGAACGTAAATCAGAAGCCGTGAGAAGTTCGTACTGCCGTCGGTTTGCGAACGCTTTTGTACGGGACTAAATGGTGGACAGTGAAAGCAAGAGATGAGGCCAAATTACAGCCCGTGGGATAAAATGTTTGACTCGGGCGGCGACATTTGCTGAACTGAAAGAAAGAAGACGTAAAGGACAGAACCCATCTTCGGAAAACTTTTCATATACAAAATAAACTGGATTCTGCATGTAGAGAGAATACGAAGGAACAGACTTCTAGAAGCAGTTGAAGAAACCACAAACTTCATGGATCAAGAAACCAAGGAAGATCTGTGAAGAGACCACTTCACGACTGAAGTCTGAACCGTTTAACTAGTGCCTCGACAGATAACGGTGATGAATCGTTGCGAATTTCTGAGTACTAAGAAGAATGTGTAAATAGCGTACGGCACTTATATCTCAGATGTAAGATTTGAGGTTTTCATGGCGGTGACTATGAGGAAAGCAGTCTCTTGGGATGTGGCGCCGTGTAGATGTTGTGTTAACAGACGTTTCGGAGGAACGTATCGCATCAGTCTTCACGGTAGAAGAAAAAAGAAAATCCGCAAGCGAAGAACCAGCTGAGCAGGTGCTGCGGCCGGGGCATGAAACTACTCTTCTTCTAGTGTCGAGGTCAAGAATGGTGGAGCTATACCTTCACTTCTTCATATTACGTACTTACTTACTCACTCATGGAGCTGAGCACTTCTGGAGGAGCCGCCTATTCTGCAGCCACTCAAGAAGTTCCCAGCGTTTTATGGGACCCGAAAGTTCATTACCGTGTTCACAAAAGCCCTCCACTGTTCCCTGTCCTGAGCCAGATAAATCCAATCTATACCATCCCATCATATCTCTCTAAAATCCATTTTAATATTGTCCACCCATCTACGCCTTGGTCCTCCCAGTGGCCTCTTTCCTTCTGTCTTTCCCACCAATATCCTATATGCATTCCTCGTCTCCCCCATTCGTGCTACATGCCCTACCCAACTCATCCTCCTTGACTTGATCAATGTAATTTTACTTGGAAAAGAGTACAAGTTATGAAGCTCCTCATTATGTAGTTTACTGCAACCCCCTGTCACTTCATCCCTCTTCGGTCCAAATATTCTCCTCAACACCCTGTTCTCAAACAGCCTCAGTCTATGTTTCTCCCTTAATGCCAGAGACTAGGTTTCACACCCATACAGAACCACAGGCAAAATTATAGTTTTGTATTAAGTTGGTTAACTAAAATACAGAAAGGCAAATAATTTTCAGAAATCTTGAATTGTATCACAGCCTCAGTGTAGATTGTTGTGGGCGTCGACGTTTTGTTGGCAGGTGCTGCACACGTTTTTGTAGGTCACTTGAAGGAGAACTGCATTTCTCGCGGGAAAGAAAATATGTACCTTCTATTCTTCGCTTTTCCACAATTCATGTGGCTTATATGCTTATATATGTTACCATCAAAGGCAGGAAGACGGCCACGAGCACTGCTCGCCACGTGTATTCATGTAAATGTGTCAGGGGTCGGGGAAATCCCGACGCGCGTGGTATAAGCATCCGCAGTTTTCCGACAGAACAACAAGCACGAACTGATGATTTTGAAGTCGTGATGTAGCTGTAAGGTAGGCCGCACACCGGCATGCGTCAAGACATGTAACACTCAAAACACGTTGTCTGCGACATGACGCAAAGAAAGGAACACAGATGAAACGAATGAGATTATGAAAACCGCCGCACACCGATCTGAGTCATGATGCTGACGAATCAGGAATGAAGCAAGACTGCGTCTTTTGTCTTATGTCTTGATGCTTGTCTTGACGCAGTTGGTGTGCGGCCGCCCTGACGAATCTAACTCCCATTGTGAAGGTACTCACTTCGAATTCTGATCGGGAACAGATCAACTCCCTGGCAAAAACGGTTGAATGTCTTAGAACATACCACAGCCATACACTTCCACATTCGTCCCGGTCCGTCACTCATTAACATCGCATGTTAGAGGCATCTGTGCATAACGTCAGCAGTTGATACGGGATTGTAAAATAACAATGAACAGATATACTGTAGAATGCGGTCTTATGGGATGTGGCTACCTAGGCCGCGCCATAGCTCCAGCGGTTAGTCGCTGGCTTCCCGATCCCGGGTCTGGTTAAGTGGGATTTGTGGTGGACAAAGTGGCGCTGGAGCAGGTTTTCTCCGAGTACTTCGGTTTCCCCTGCCAATCTTCATTCCACCAATTGCTCCACAATCACTCTCACCTGTCATCTGGGGCTGGTACAATAGGCCAGAAGTGGCCGCAGTACAAGGGACTTAGTCCCACCCCATTAGCAATAATAATAATAATAATAAAATAATATGGGATGTGGCGCAGTGTAGATCTTGTGTGAACCGCCGTGGAAACCTGGAATCTTACAAATATAGTGAAATTAATGAAGGATAGTTTGCAATATGGCCGTGGGGCATGGCGCTCTTGCAGTTTTCGAAATTAATGCCATCTGTAAACCATACTTGCAAAGGGGAATGAGGCCGGAGTTTATGAACCAGTTTCTATTGTTTATTCTACAACGGTATCGGTTCTACAAGAACGGCAGCTTGATCGGTGGTCGATGAAAAGTTTCAAAGAAGGTCTCGTGGTCTGGGGGACGTAGTGGGGCTACGAGAAACGTCAATCAGGACATTCGGTGCCCCCACCGAGATTTCCGAAATATATATCTAGAACGCATCATGACAGAAACAGATGTTTTGCAAATGTGGCACAGTTCAGATATTTGGGAAGGACCATAACAAATCAAAACCTGATTCAGGAGGAAATTAAGAGAAGATTGGACTCTGGTAGTGCTTGCTACCATTCAGTCCAGAAGCTTTTGTCTTCTCGTCTGCTGTCCAAAAACATAAAAATTGCGATATACAAAACTATTTTTGAATGAAATTTAAAACTTGGGTATGCTTGTTGAAAATGTACTTATGAATGAACCCTCCAGTAGTTGTAGAACGCCGACTTAAGTACACGGAGAAAGCCTTCATGGATATGATGCAATTTGTAACAATTTAACAACGATTTGGGAAGCTCTTGCATTGAAAATAAGTCGCAATAATGGAATGTAATCCTCATCCTTGAAGTAACACCCCAAATTCGTCCTAGGCTTCTGATGCAAGAGCCTGCTTGTCTGATATTAGTATCATTCATTCATCAGTAATCTGACAGGCGACAGGTCCACAGTCTCTTCCAAAACAGTTCCTCCACTTGATGCGATCCAGAGCTTTCTCCTTCAAATGAGAATATCCTCTTCTGTCCCCAAGGTCATCCAGCATCTTCTTACGTCTTCTTCCTCGTCTTCTGGTTCGCATACATGGAATCTCTGTTCTTGGAAAGAGACTATCCAGGAAAAGTGCTAATGTGGTAGTTTTCCCATTTGCTTTCCACATCGCAGTACAGCAGCCGTTCAAACCACTCTGGTCACGCCTGTTGCTATACGAACTTGAACCATCTCGAGCATCATTTGCTCTGTGCTTCAAGTCGCTGCTGATGACGCTGCTTCCGGCATCAGTTTTTGGTGTCTCTCTTCGTCTGATGCCTACCCTTTGACCTGTCCAGCAAGGGAGGCCCTGCCAGTAGCTACGCTACCGCTGGTATAGCTATCAGGGTGCTTGGCATATTGTGATTGTTTTTACACCTAAATGTTTTGAGATGTTATAATGTGAATACAGACGAGCTAGCCAGTGACGTCTGTAGGTAAAATGAGATGTAATATGACGAGGAGTGATAAATGAGAAAGTGAGTAACTTGTAGTGGAAGATACCGACATTTATTTCCTTTCTTCACTTACCCTTGACATACTTTTTCTGCCTTTCAATTAATTTTAACTACCTCACTTACTTATAGAGCTGAGACCTTCTTGAGGAGAAGCCAAATCTGCAGCTACTCAAGAATTTCCCAACATTTTATGGAACCCGAAGGTTCATTACCGTGTTCACAAGAGCCCTCCAATGGCCCCTATCCTGAGCCAGATCAATCCAATCCATACCATCCCATCCTACCTCTCTAAGATCCATTCTAATATTGTCCACCTACCTACGCCTTGGTCTTCCCTGTGGTCTCTTTCCTTCTGGCTTTCCCACCAGTATCCTATATGCATTCCTCTTCTCCCTCATTCGTGCTACATGCCCTGCCCACCTCATCCTCCTTGACTTGATCATTCTGATTATACTTGGAGAAGAGTACAAGTTATGAAGCTAGTTAACTACATTACGACAGTAAGTCCGAAACTACTTTCTCGAATCAGAAGCCGTATTGGAGTGTCGGTGTGGATTAATGTTTTTGACCTTGTTTTTTTTTAATGCGACCCTTGCACGCCGGGTTGTCTCATAATTCTCCTCCCGTTAAGACTTAATTTCCGGTATCAGCTTAAAGAATGTGCACCGAATCGCCATATCTGGTTGCTGTGAACTGTGGTTTCGGAATTTTGGCTTTCGCTACAGCTACCGTTCCATACTTGAGTTCCTGTAATTCGTTTTCTAACATACAAAGAAGCGTTCATATTTGAGCCCATGTTGAACGGCAGGAAATACGGGAAATAAGATCTGAGGTTTTCACGGCCGTGAAGAGTCATACTATAGTAAAAGTAAGTAAAGCTATCCCTGTAACAGGCCGTGGAGGCCTGAGATGTTGAGGCTCCCACATTTTCTAGACAATCAGCTCACAGATGGCGACAAGGTTGTCAGGCTTACGCGCCGGCCGCCCTTTACCCCCAGGAATATTCCTGGTACTCATTTCTGTTAGAGGCTGAGTCGACCCCTGGGCCATAGTGCGCCTGGAAGGATTAGGTGAATTGAAAAAATCCACCTTAATGAGATTCGATCCCGCGACCTTCCGGCTTATAACATAGTGCCTCAATCAGTTACATAGCCTTCAGGGTTGCCTACCTGCCAGTCTGCAAGGCAGTATCATAACGCAGAAGACCAAGTATGAGTACGAGTAGTAGTTTTACATTATCTTGTTTTTCTTCAGTCGTATGTTACGAGTATGTATTGGCGTGAACCCAGCTTGCAGTCTATGGTGGACGTGAACTACACGAGACTGTTTTTGCTTCATGAAATTGTTTTTGAGATCACAGCACTGCTAGTGTGACGTGTCAGCAAGATGTGACAGACATTGTAGATAAGGTTTAGAAATTTTAAGAACACACATATGCACAGGATACTGTAAACAACTTGTGAAGGTATTTTCACCTTCCAGGGATATATAAATCAGTGTTTTGCGTCATGTAACTTGTACTGCATCATTAAGATAATCCTGCACATGATGTTCGGCTTTGGTGTTTGTATTTCGCAGTGTAGCTTTATTGCCAGAAGAGGATGACTTCCCTGCGGGCATGTATAACGCATGGGAGCAGGGAGAAATGCATACGAAATGTTGGTCCAACAGCCGGATGGAAGGAGTCAACGTGAAAGACATCGGCGTAGATATGGGAATAATATTAAAGTATATGTTAAGACAGTAATATACACGTAAATAGGGTGATACTGATCCCAGTCTCTTGGTGCTGTGGTCCCAGATGGGTCTGTTTTACCAGCCGTTGATGCTAGACGAGTCTGGTGGAATGATAATTGGCAGGGGAAAAATCGGACAGCTTGGAGTGAAACTTGCCCCAGTTCCAGCTTGTTCCCCTGTGACTTAACCGGGGCTTCATCGGAAAGAAACCGGCGCTTAACCTCCAGAGATATGGTTGGGCCCTTGAAGAATGGTATTTGAGTACGTGGGCTGGATTCATTTGGCTCAAAGTAGCGACGAGTGGCGGGATGTTGAATACAGCAGTGAACCTTTGGTTTCGTAGGGTGGTGGAGGAGAATTTTCCTGATCTGCTGATAGACTGTCGATTTCTCAAATATTCTTCCCCATGGAGTTAGTGTAAGTTAGGTAGATACTCCTAATAGGTGCAACTGAACTGAGTCCTAAATATACAGTGTCCGGATGAAAGGTATCCAAAAAAAATGTATACCTCGGAAACTAATTGTCCTACACGTATCCGGTTTATGTCATCGGAAAGGAAAACTTTGAAAGTGTTTTTTTTTCCATGCCCGGCTAACGCGCATGCGCCGCCACATTTCTGCCAGCATGTTAGGAATCACCTGGACAGAGAGATGGCTGGAAGATGGATCGGCAGACGTGGATCAATCGCTTGGCTTCCTAGGTCGCCAGGTCCTAACCCCACTGGACTTCTTCTTGTGGGGTTATGTGAAGAACAGTGTCTACCAGGTTAAGATCAACGAGCCTCACCACCTGAAAGCCCGCATAAGGGGCGCTGTTGTTACGGTAACACCAAACATGCTTCAAGCCTGGATATTTGTCGTGCCATCAAGGGAGCCCACATTTAAATTTACTCAGAAAGTTATATACTCAGAAAAAACTTCGATAGTTTCCCTTTGTTGTGGTGTAACCCATAAATATGTATAATAAATTATTTCTGAGATATAGTTATTCTATTTTGGATATATTTCATCCGGACACTTTGTGCATTCAACAAACACAGCAGAACAACGAAGAAACATTCCAGCCGTGCAGTCTTGTTCAGAAGTGTTGTGCAGTAGATGTACTTTGTGGCATTGTGGTGACCTACATAATAACCAGTTTAACTTCTGGCAGCCGGTTGGACGGTACGGATGTGCTGCTGCTTGAAGATCCATTCGTTTCGGCGCGGGGCTAACCACTTATTTTAATTCATTAAAATTTTAAGTGCGAAATGTGACCCTTGGATGTTATGCATTGCAAGCGATGCCAGAATTACTAAAGGAGGTACTCGTAGATCATGGAAGAGATACAAATTGTAGCCGATCATTAGACAGACAGAGTGATCGTGAGAGAGGGGGGAATACGGGGACACGGAGGCTGGAGGTCAGAAGCGCGTGCCAGGGTAGGTGCTGACGTTGAGATGCGGCGATTTGTTGACTCCTTCCACGTGTCAGAATTTGTATCGCTTCCAAATGAAAGTGCAAGGGCGAGGCGACATTACGTACGATGTTAACCACTTTGAATGAGGAAATGAATTTAAATAATATTTAAAATTTAAATTCCTGCCGCGCAGAAGACACACCGCGTCTTCATTACAAAGACCAATTAATGCTGTTTAGTGAAATAATCTCCGTTTTTAGAATTATGTGAAACATATAGGCTGTGGGCCAAATGCGGAGTTTTTGTAAGTTGAAGCAGGTGGTACGTATGTGTTCTTTAAAAGGGTAAGAAAGTTTTGTTTGTATTGTCACAATTTTAGTGTCGATAGACGGGATTTGAATTGGTAATAGGATTTGTTGAACTCATACAACTCGTAACTACAAGTAAGGATTATGCTCTGTCTACAGACTTCACAAATCACTATAGGACACAACAGGTCTCCTCAGTCTGTTATACTCTTTACTGGCCGTTGCTTGGTAGCGGCCTTGACGGCGGACGCTCCCCTTCCTCTGGGTTACCAAACCGTCCCAGCCCTCAGCTAGCAGCGTCTCACAGCAACTGAATCCCAGAAGTTATCTAACTCACTCATTCCTAACTTGTTCTGCTTATAAGAGCTCGGCACCGACAACGCAGAAAACACCGTTCCTTTGTTGTGCCGGTGCCCAGTAACGGCCGTTCTATAGTTGCTTATTTCGCAGTCGTTGATTAGCATCGTGTCTACATCGTTAAGAAAAATATATTTATTGTTGCGGTTGAATTTTAAGTGCCTTCTTACCTTGAATATAATTCGGAATAGAATTTTTTCTTCCTGAACGTGCCCTATGATGTAATGGGGCGAAATTTATAAATAACGTCGTAAAAGGGTTTATGATTCATATGAAGTCAGCCCGGACATAACTGACCAAGGGGAATAATAATTGACAGCGACTTCCAATTACATATATTCAAAAATATATTTCTTTAGTTAAGCATGGATAGTTATATTCAGGAAGTAATTAAGGGGCCGGATCGATATTGGACTGCAGGGAGTCATATATCTAAGCCTGAAGGTGAAATTTACAAAAGACGTGAGCTTTCGGTTTAGTAACCTGTATTCGGCTAACGCAGTCAGTTCTTCAGCTGGCCTACCGATGGTTCCAACAATTTTAGCTGCTTCAAAATCATTCTGGCAGTATTACTGAATATTACAAAATAAACTCCGTGGCCTGTAGTTCGCATTCGAACTACACCGACCGAGCGACCGCCGCTTGTCGGCGAAGTTGGTGCCCACTTTTGCGGATAGGTGTCACGTGGTCAGCGCAACGGATCCCCACGGCCGTTAATTTTTGGTTTTCTAGACCGGAGCCGCTATTTCCTTGAAATAGCACCTCAATTATCCTCACGAGGGTGAGTGGACCCCGTTCTAGACCCACTACTTCTCAGAAAAACTGGTAGCTCCCGGAAACGATTCCGGGACTTATGGATCTGTAGCCAGGAACTCTGACCACTAATTTTTTTATGCTAGTGGGGCGGGACTAAGTTCCTTGTACCGCGCCATAGCTGAAGCAGTTTGTCGCTGGCTTCCTACCGCGGCGGCCCAAGTTCGATCCCGGGTCTGGTCAAGTGGGATTTGTGGTGGACAAAGTGGCGCTGGGGCAGGTTTTCTCCGAGTACTTCGGTTTACCCTGCCAGTCTTCATTCTACCAATTGCTCCACAATCATCCTCACCTATCATCTGGGGCTGGTACAATAGGCCAGGAGTGGCCGCAGTACAAGGGACTTAGTCCCACCCCGCTAGCAAAAAAAAAGTCCCACTTGACCAGACCCGGGATCGAACCGAGCCGCCGCGGTCGGAAGCCAGCGACTAACCGCTTGAGCTATGGCGCGGCCCAACTCTGACCATTAGACCACAATGTTGCAAAATTGCAAGATTAGGTAAAGTTCGAAAAGAAAGCAGGTCTGTAGCTGAGCTTCCGAAGCTGGCTATACATCCAACGTTTTCCTACAGATGGCACTGTAGTGTTCCTTTCGACGCATTTTTACCTGCACGATAGACGGTGTCCTTGCAACGTTGGGGTTTATCGTAAATTGTAGACATGCTGAATTATTGAAAGTGCTTATTTTTATATCATACTTAATGCCTATATGCATACGTAGTTACTAATGTTCAGAAACAGTGTAGATGGCAACACGGTACTTCTGATTTCCCAGTTTGAAAGTGTGTGTTCTGCCATGAACAGTTTTTACTGATCACTAAATTCAGTTTCTAGTAATAAAAATATGACCGCACATATGCCTCTTCTTATATCATCTGCTCTGTGACACCTGTGGTATTAGTGTGATACCGCATGGTGCACTCGCCATGTTTAGTTGCTTAGGAACGAAGAGTCGGTGGCCACAGATTGCTGTATGCATTCTACTTTGACAATAAACTGGGGAACAGAAGGATTTAAATAAGTTTGTGATCGTCTCTGTGGTCTAGTGGCCAGAGTTCCGTGTTCGATTCCCTGCGCTACCAGATTTTCTGAGAAATAGTGGGTCTGGAACGGGGTCCACTCAGCCTCGTGTGGATAATTGAGGAGCTGTTTAAAAGAAATAGCAGCTTAGGTATAGAAAACCGAAATTAACTGCCGTGGGGATTCGTTGCGCTGACCACGCGACACCATCTATCCGCAGAAGTTGGCACTAACTTCGCCGACAAGCGGCGGTCGCTCAGTCGGTATAGTTCGCTTGGGGACTAAAACCACGGAGTTTTTAGTTTGTGTTTAAAGCGTTGAACTAAGCCGAAAATTAATTCTGTTCACGAAATCCTCGGACTGAGGGCAAGATAAATGTACCTCGGCCCTTGAAATCATATTCGTCAAGCTCTGTAAGTTTGTGAATTAGGCTTGACGTTAATAAACTAACTAAATATCTGGTTCCATGGAGCTAAGTGTTTAATGAGAAGCTGCCAGTCGCTCCGCTACTGAAGAATTTTCCAACGTTTTATGGAACCCGAAGGTTCATTACCGTGTTCACAAGATCCCTCCACTAGTCACTATCCCGAGCCGGATGAATATAGTGTATACCACCCAATCTTATTAATCTAAGATACATTTTAATATTATCCTCACACCTACGTCAAAGTCTTCGTAGTGGCTCTTTCCTTCTGGCGTTTCCACCGAAATCCTATTTACATTTCTCTTCGCCCCCATACGTGCTACATGCCCTGGTCATCTCAATAGAATTCACATTTACCATCTAATTAATACTCAGCGGAGCGGGGTGCCTAGCGGTAACGATTCAGTCTTTTAATCGGGAGGTGCTCGGTTCGAATCTTGGTTGGGACATTGGTTATCGCGACTGATAATCTTCGAGGTTTCCCTCAGTCGCTCCAGGCAAATTCCGAGATAGTACATCGTCCAGGTCTCAACTACTTTTATTTCAAATCCTTTATAATTCATAATTCATCAGTCACCCTGTCGTCCTACGTTATAAAGTGTAGATACTGTGAGCTAGTGTTGCAAAATAACACACAGTAAGTCCACTTTGTTCCTGTGCTTAATTGTCTGGAGGTTAGTGGTCAGCTTCACGCCCCAGCCGCTTTATTCCCGGGGAAAGAGCCCCCAGTACCCATTGGATAGGACGTTGTGTGGACGCCAGAGCCCGTCTGGACGACATGGAGAAGAGAAAATTCTTGACTCTACCGGAACTCGAACCCTGACCCCTCAGTCGCCCAGCCTGTAGCCAGTCGCTATACCGACTGAGCTATCCCGGCTCCAGCAGTAAGTCCACTTTATCGTTAGAAAACGGGCAAGTTATGATATCTTAGCCCAAGGGATGTACATTTCCAGATGTTTGCGTTTGGAGTCTGGATGTTGGTCACCGCGTCACTGGAGGTATAGTTAATGCCTCGTAACTTTAGCCGCGCGGAAAGGTAAACGCTGTTGTGGAGCACGCGAAGCTGTACGCTTGATGTGGTGACGTTCAGAGCTACTCCCCGAGCGGAAAACATTGCCTGCGGAGACCAGGAGTAGTATTATACACCTGAACACACTCAAAGACGCTATTGGTAGTACCCACGCTGATTTCCCCAGCTCCGCGAGAGATGGTATGACCCATGGCTACAGTTCCAAGGAACTAACAGTGCGTAGAACATGACCTTGGAAAGATGCATGAGGCCGCCCACAAGTCAGAGATCGGTATGTTTATCTGGAGTGCGTGTTTACTTCTGTATCCCTCGTCTCTGCAGAGCTGTACACGTCCGTTGAACTGCTTGAGAAACAGACGGTGGCAGCAGGTATTATGACGTATTCTCTACTTGTATATCTCGGCAACTGACTGCAGCATTGTGTTCTGTGTTATCTGTGAACACTGCCTATTACATTGGTAATAACGCGCTACAGGCATGAAACTATTACACCATCACCGTGAATATGATACTTGCTATTCTGGTACGTTTGTACTACGATCGCGTTAATACGGCTGACTTATTCTGCATTTTCACGAGCTCATTAGAATTTTTCAGTATCCCATAGTTGGGCCAACTACAGAAGAGGTGAGTGCAAAGCGAGTGCTGAAGATATGAGGTTTGAGGCAGAGTGTTCACGGCTGTGGACGTTTGGAGCAAGGTGTTGTGGGTAATGTGGTAGAAGAGAGAAATGGAGCCTTGGATAGAATGAAAAATGGTAAAGGAAACCGAAGTAGTCGGATAAAATTTCGAGTGCCACGTTGTCCACCACAAATCCCACATGAAGTGACCTGGAATTGAACCCTGGCCGCCGGTGTGAGAAGCTGACGACTAACGGCCGGAAGCGGCAGCGCAGACTGTACGGCGTCACGCAGATACGTGAATTATAAATTGGAAAAATCGAAATACTATACCAGCAGTTTTCCTGAAGCGACTGAAGAAAACCACGGGGAACCTCTGACAGGACAGCCGGTGTCCCAGCCGAGATGCGAACCCGCAATCTTTCGAGCGTCATCGCCGCACCAGCTTGCTCCGTATGGTCTGACGGTACCGGTAACACAATTTTTGTGCTGGCGAAAAATATTGTGTTGGGTGGTCTTGTCCGTGGCATGATGTTTTGGCCCACTGAAGTAGAGTTTCTTCTGTTGTCCGCACTAGTAATTCGCCCGTTACCCAAAGCGCTGTACGTTGTATCTTAAGCGAGACTTTTTGGTTCCCGCGGCGGCAAATATCAGGATTATGTTTGTCTTCTGGAATATAACTCCACGGTTTGGTAGTTAAGGGTTGGGCAAACTAATGGAAACACTAGGGACACTGTACACGTGTACACATTTCTTTATTAATATGATGTTAGGCCACCTTCTGCCTTCAATACAGCCCCAGTCCTTCTTGGAATGGACTCGTACAAGTTTCATACAGTCTCAAACGGAATTTTATACAATTCTTCTTGAAGAATATCTTCAAATTGCTTTAGAGATGTTTGCGCTGGGAATCTGTTTCTCACTCTAGTCTCCAGAACTGACCACAATGTTTCTGTGATGTTCAAATGTGCTGATTGTGCTGGCCAGGCAGGATGTTGATTTTCACCTTCATGCTTTTCAAACCGTGACTGAACAGAACAGTTTCATCTGTGTGAATAGGGGCATTGTCGTCTCGGAAATCTGCATTGTTGTTCGGAAATAACGTCTGGACCATGGGCTGCACCTGATTACCCAACCTGTTCACGTACTCCATTACAGTAATTCGGCAATGAAGGGTTAATATTGGGACCAACAGAATACTGTACCACGATGTTGCTGCCCAAATCATCACAGAACGTCCTCCGTGTTCCGGATTGTGGGTTTCCTTGGTTCTCCAAACGTAAACTCTTCCTGATGTGGGGAACAGCGTGAAGGACTACTCACGTGACCACATCAGGCGCTCGTTTCCAGTTATCAGATGTCCAGGTTTTATGGTAGTGAAACCATCGTTTACGTATCTGAGCATTGCTTTTGGTAACCAGAATTTTAGCAGTTGCAGCCCTACCGTGGATGTTGGAACCGTGAAGCTCACGTCGGACAGTTTTTGTGGAAACAGGGTCTTAACCTATGCTGTGATTTTTCGAAAAATTCCATCTCAGTGCACGACGATTTCTTTCTGTCAGTGTTGATTTTCCCCCCAATATACCTCTTTGCTGATGTTCTGTTCTCATGATTTGTGTATGACGACATAACCTTAGAAACACCTACGCCTTGGTCTTCCCAATTGCCTCTTTCCTTCTGGCTCCCCCCCCCCCAATATCGTCTAT
>NW_019726238.1:1877502-1891219 GCF_002891405.2 Cryptotermes secundus
CCCTCTAGCCCGGCGAAGTGCAGCAACTCGACGTGGCATCGATTCCACAAGTGGACGGAAGACCTCTGGAGAGATGTTGAGCCATGCCGTCTGGATAGCCGCCCACAGCTCCCTGGTATTTGTAGGTGCAGGATTTTGGGTGCGAATGGACCTCTCCACCACGTCCCATAAATGCTCGAGTGGGCTCATGTCGGGCGAACGTGGTGGCCACACCATTCGTCGGAACTCTCCAGAACGCTCCTCGAACCAAGGTATCCTGTTACCAAATTCCTGCCCCTTTTCGTCAGAACGTGTTTGGGCTGTATCTGTAATGCAGCATTGCATTGTACTCCTTGTTTAGTAGAAACACAGCATATGCATTAGTAATGAATATCTCGTACACATTTGTCAGTAGGCCTTCATTCAATCCGCTCTTGACGTCATAGAACTTGTCTGTTTAATTAACACGCCAGAGTCGTCACTAAGTGGCGCTGAATTCGGAGGGATATAATGTCTTGCATCATTGTTGCCAGTGGTTGCCACGGTTCCTTTGGCTGTGCCATTTTTAACGACCCTGCCAGTGTCTTAGTGGGCCCATACATGGACGAGTCCGACTCGGCTCGGGTTCCAATGAGCTAAACTCGTCCGTGTGTGGGGAAATTAATCCGAGCCAGACTCGTACGTGTGTGGGCCGCCATTGTAACGTCGAATAGTAGGGTGATTGACCACTGGGAAGACCGAGACGTAGGCGGGTGAACAATACTAAAATGAATCTCAGAGATATAGGATGGGATGTTATGGATTGGATTGATCTGGCTCAGGATAGGGACCGCTTGAGGGCTCTTGTGAACAAGGTAATGAACGTTCGGGCTCCATAAAATGCTGGGAAGTTCTTGAGTGGCTGCAAAATTGGTTTCTCCTCAAGAAGGGCTCAGCTCCATGAGTCAGTGAGTGAGTTGTCTGCTGTTGTGATTGTCTCTCCTGCTTCTTCGCTTAATTTTTACCGCTCTGATGAGCTATCCCTTGCTGTCTTCTTTATGTGCGTCCTATTTTATGTAACGTTTCTTTTATATATTCTATGTACTTCGCACTAGGTACAAACTGACAATAGTGTACTTAACGAGAGCCGTGGTACCTTTGTGGAGCACAGTTGGTCGGTAAGAAGGAACGCTACTGCCTCTCTGTAATCCGAGTACCCCACCATGATCTGTGTTCTTTTAATCCTGTTGTCACCAAGTCAAGCGAACGTTACGTGTGGAATGTATTACCAATAATGAGACAGATCAAGGTCGTCACTTGTGCTGCAGAGGTGAACTGTCGTCACTTTGCTTTGTAAGACCAGGAACACACAGATACATCGGTCGTACGATGTCCGTACGGTTCATGTCGCATCAAGTACTAGAATATAAACTGTAGTTTTAGCTTTCATACGTGACGACATGCGACATCTACCGTACGACAGTCGGAGAGCAAAGAAATGTATTTGGTCGCTCTAGTGTGAAAAGGTAGTCGTACGGCAAAAAAATCGTACGAAATTTTTCCATACGACCGATGTCGCTGTGTGTGTTCGTGACTAGGATTAACGTGCAGAAAATTCTGCAGCGCTGTGGAAGGAATTACCGGGCCGTAAACTGAGCTGGCTGTGATTCGAGATTCGATTGTTCATAATGCATGTTTATTACTACAAGCAAATGAGTACTGTTGCCTTGAAATTGGCCACGATCATAGATATCCTACTCCATACCGATTCGTAATTTATCCTCACACGTGAGAAATAGGTTTGCAATGTGGGATGTGACGTCACTAGTTTGGTACTTATATACCAAACTAAACAGCGTCACATACCATGAAAGGCAATCTTATCGTCACATGTATCACTGTATTCATGAGGAAGGAAATAAAAAGTTATTTGCCGTTTTCACGGCCAAGAATCGTAGTTGTCGGCTCCTGGTTATGACGTCGTGTTGTCAGGTGGGAATCATTGTTTTGGTGGAACATATTGCGACAGTCCTCATAAACACTGATGACATGGAACCAGTTTAGGAGTTGATATGTTGTTGTGAAATATCTACTTCTGTTTTATTTGCCGAACGTCGCTGTCGAGAGGTTTCCGGTTCCGATTTCGACCTGAGACCCGTTACTATGAGTGATTTTTTTTTTTGTATTTTTTTTTTTGCAGTCTCTCCAGCCAAATTCCGGAATAATACCTCGAATTGAACCGCGACCGTTACCTTTCACTTGCCATTAACGTTGCTGAATTGGAAGCACCTGTAAATAAACCAAGAATGATTAAAAACATGTTTCATTCTGTTTTTATTTTTTTTTATTGCTAGTGGGGTGGGACTAAGTCCCTTGTACTGCGGCCACTTCTGGCCTATTGTACCAGCCCCAGATGACAGGTGAGGGTGATTTTGGAGCAATTGATGGAATGAAGATTGGCAGGGGAAACCGAAGTACTCGGAGAAGAACTGCCCCAGCGCCACTTTGTCCACCACAAATCCCACTTGACCAGACCCGGGATCGAACCCGGGCCGCCGCGGTGGGTGTCCAGCGACTAACCGGTTGAGCTATGGCGCGGCCCTTTCATTCTGTTGGTTTGGTTACGAAGGCCGCCATTGTGTTTAGTGCGGTTCTTGATGTGTGCAGATTCATCTGCCTGCCGTCGGATATAGGGACCGGATGAAGCGGTTTCTCGTTGGAATTAAATATTTTGCTTTAATCATTTGAACTGTTGACTTTTTGATGTAAGATGTGTGTATGATATTCGCATAAATTCTCGGCGTTATGATTTCCGTTATTCCTTTTATTGCCGAGTATGTCCCTTTCATTTTTTAATGTAATACACGTATATTGTACGGAAAGAGTTGTTGTTGTTGCTGTTGGTGGCAGTGCTGTTAGCTGTTGCTGCTAGTATTACGTGTTCACTGCTGTTGCTGCTGATAGTACTTACCACCACCAGCACCGGTCGCGGGTTCAAGTCCCGATGAGGTCATTGACTTTTTTTCAGCTGACCTAATCCTTCCAGCCGCACTAGGCCCTGGGATTTACTCAGCCTCTAACAGAAATGAGTACCAGGAATTAATTAAATAATTTTCCTGGGGAGTAAAGCGCGGCCGGCGCGTAAGGCTGACAACCTTACCGCCATCTATGAGCCGATTGTGTAGATAGTGTGGGAGCCTCGACGTCTCAACCCTATGGGCCTCCACGGCCTGGTACAGGAATAGCTTTACTTTTTACTTTACTTACCATACCTGCCACTGCCACGTCTACTATTGGAGGACCTGCCCCTACTCCATCCCTAGCTCTACACATAACCCTGCTACTCCTACTACTTCCCCCTCCATCCACTTGTACTCTTCCGTCGTCACGCCCTGTTCCCGTCTTCTACTCCACCCCAATTTCCTACTACTCCTGTCCTCTTCGCCGTGCCCATCTACCCCTCCCCTCCAATCCTCTCCCTCTTCTTCCTTCGTTTGCCTCTTCTGCCACCTAGTCATCCTTCCTTTCACCTTTCTCTCTTCTTCACTACCCTTGCTCCTCCCAGTCCAAGCCTTCCTCTCAGAATTCCTCCAGTGTTCTCCTCATGCACCCATGCTTCGCCTCCTCACGAAGGAACTGAGGAATTCGTAGGGGCAACAGCCCTTATGTTCTGGTGACCCTCTCAAGAATCTTACTCCAGATTCCAGTATTTGTGGAGACCTAACCCGTGACAGACCACTAAGCCGCAGACAAACGAGGATGTTCGTGATGCCGCGCGGGGTGAACAAAGCAACGCTGTCGTCACCAAGAATGAGCTGTTTGTGGTTTACTGAGTGTTCCATGAAGAAGGGGCAGTTTGTACATCCAAAACGCTGGTAACCGCTTCCGGAGTGTGCCGTAACCCAGAAGACCAGAAAAAGAATCTTCCCTTCTTTCTTACGCACATTTTGAATTGCCATAGTTTCAATTTTGAGCCCGGATTTAGTGGTGGAGACAGTGCAGTATTGTTGAAGCAATGTGGAGAGTGTGTAATGCTGCAAGACTCATGTCACTTTCGTCCAGTGTGCGATAGACCGAATGCATTTTGACACCTATCGTTACATGCTTTCAAATGCAGAATGGGTTAACATATTCAAGGACCTACAACGTTTCTGTTAACGTTTGCTATTCACTTACAAATCATTAAGACATCAGAGGTAGTTCCAGTTAAGAAACTTTAATATTAATGTAGTGAAGAAGTTGCGTCATTTGATTGAGTGACGAAGTCAGGCAATGTGATTGAACAAATATTTCTTTTTACTTTACTGCGTCAGTAGCGAATACGATAACATAAATACCTTTACACAAGTAACTTAATTTGTTTGTAGGCGTAAGAGATATGGCGGAGCACGCGATGTGCTTGACGAGGCTATCCTGCTCGTAAGGTGAAGCATACAGCCTCACGACGTAGCGATGTTTGTACGTGCGTCGTGGTCGCATGGACATTTGGCTGGGGGGTGTCCGGTAGGATACATTATAACCCGCTCTGTAGAGACAAGAACAAATACTAGGTGACCAGTTGTGTGATGTGACGCTACCTCGCATGCGCGAGCTCTCTGCCGCCATTACATTAGTTGCCTAAAATAAATGGTTACTTTCTGAATAACCCTCGTAATATTGCTGTCTTTGATGCTATATAATCTTGAGCTAATGGCAGAATTGTTAAGTAAACCATGTCAGCAAATAAATAAAACATCTCAAACTAAATAAATCGCCATGCGAAATAAACCATTTATTACAACGTCCCTCATCAGACCCAGGAGTTGACGAGAGGGTAATATTAATATTGGATTTAAGTATGTAATGAACTTTCGGGTTCCATACAAAGCCAAGAATTACTTGATCACTTGGGGGTTTAGTAGCTTTTCAAGAAGTACTGTACCCCTTTGAGTTGTTCCTTTGAAGCACGAATTTTATGGAAATAAATTTAGAAGTTCAGTTCCTGCCTCACAGAAAACACCGTATTGATTTGAAAGACCAATCTGTTAATGCTGTTTCGGCAGGTAATTGTTCCTTGTTCAGAGCTTTACACGGAGCTCGTAAATGTGCTCATCATGCAGAACTTTCGAATGTTCACGTAATTTGTACACAGTCACGTGATAAGTGACAATAAACGGCGTTTGGATTGGTAATCGGATTTATTGGACACTTTAATACACAATTCGTATCTCCATTTAAAAATCACACACAGACTAGTGTTCTCAGCCACGGTCTTCATTGCGTTGCTCGGTAGCGGCTTCCAACGGCAGACGTTCCCTATTCTCTTGGTTCCCAAACTGTCCCAGCCCTCAGCTACTGCAACTCTCAGTTAACTGCTTGCAGACTGTCTCTCGACTCATTAATAATGGCAGCTGGACCTCATTCTAGCATAGAAAACACTGCTTCCAACAGTTTCGTTGTTGCGTGCGTGTCTATTGCGGCCATCACGTGACGGCGTGTTTGTAGAGCCGTTCCCTAGCATCGGCAGTCGCCACTGGCCTCATAGTTCCGGCTTTCAGCAGACATGCCACAGTTTAGTTACCGCTGTCTTGTAAAATGTTAATCCAATTGCATCGTTTCTAGCTGCAGTCTGGCTAGGCATGTTGAGACATGATAAGCAACTGCTATCAGACGGCTGTGGGTAATTGGCTGATAAGTTCACCTGCCATTCAGGTAGATAAGCGGTGAGGTGAATGCAAGAACAGCCTCGCTTCCAGCAAAGTGACTGCAAGTGTTCACATGGTACAAATACGGGGAAAGATACGGTGATGAGTTACACGCCTTCTCTGTTGTGAAGACGCGAGTTTATTTTACTTATCTTATTGCTTTGCTTTGTTCTGGGGAAATGTTGATACGGCTCTGAAAGTAGAGATGACCGTTCTCAAGCCTGAAAGGCAAAAGTTTCGTAGGCATTTGCTTTACTCTTCAGTTTTTTTAACTTTTGTAATAAATTAAATTGTGGGAGCATGATTCTTTGCTTTGCATATTTTTCTGCAGTGGGCAACTGAGCACACCATCGTTTTAAGCAGAAAAAAAATAAATTCTTGAACCCAGGAAGGTCTTAACACCTTCTGGCTGGCTAACTGATTGACTGACTGACTGACGGACTGACCGACTGACCGACCGTCCGACCGTCAATTGCAGTGTGATTTTGACTTTAACCAAGTAGTGTTTGAGAGTGTTTATGTGACAGCCACCGGAAGTTTGTCGTGTGGAGCCTTGGAGTGTGATTGGAAGACTTGGCGAGATTTGGAGCGCTAGTTTCAGTGTTGAGATGCATTACCAAGGGAGGACTAGTGTGCGTGCAACAGTGAATTATGAAGAGTGGAGCCAGCGGTAGCGCCGTATTTAAGTGTAATTAGGAGAGTGTGTGTAACCAAACTGCTAATAAATGCAATCACCAGAACTAGAACCCGTCATTTCGTCACGCGTATCACCATACACGTGACAATATATGTACAGTCCACCCAATTGTCACAGAAGATTTGAACATGGGAACTGTGTGCAAAGGTGGTTTGAAAAAATTTGAACGAAAAAAAAACGCGTCTAAACGAAGTGTCTGCAGAAATGCTTGAACGATCCGAAATTGAACCGTACTTTCTTAATCGGACCATAAAAGGTGACGAAAGTTGGTTTTTCGAATATGACCCTGAGGAATGGCACACGTCACAGTGTCCAAGACAGAATAAAACTTGCACGCGCATTTCAGAAATGAGACAATGGTCATCATTTATTTTTTCTATTTTCGTGGGGTAGTTCATAAAGAATTTGTACCACGTGATGTCAGTGAATCACAGATATCCTGAAGTTCTGAACCGTCTGAGGAAGAAGGTGATGCGCGTTCGAATGGAAATCGCAGATGATTGGATCCTTCGAACTTCATCACGAAAACGCGCCCGCGCACACACCGTTGTCAGTTGATGAATTTATGGCGAAAAGTGCATTCGTTAGCCTCCGCAGGCTCCCTACTCTCGTGATTTTACTTGTTCCAAAAATTAAAATCGAGAGTCAAGGGCTGTCATTTTCAAACACTTGACGGCATTCAGAAGACCTTAACAGAAGCCGACTTCCTGTCCTCTGTGAGGCGTCAGAGGGATGTTATTTGTAGGGGACAGTGTTGATGTAGATGAATAATTGAATAAATGGTTTTGTACAAAATTAATCTCATTACTTTATCATACGTAAAAGTAAGTAAAGTAAAAGTATCCCTGTAACAGGCCGTGGAGGCTCATAGGGTTGTGAGATGTTGAGGTTCTCACATTTTCTAGACAGTCGGCTCAAAGATGGCGGTAAGGTTGTCAGCCCTACGCGTCGGTCGCGCTTTACCCCCAAGAATATTCCTGGTACTCATTTCTGTTAGAGGTTGAGCGACCCCAGGGCCATAGTGCGGCTGGAAGGTTTAGGTAAATTGAAAAAAAAATCCAGTGACCTCATCAGGACTTGAACCCGCGACCTTCTGGCTTGTAGCATACGCTACCGCGTACCCCTACTTTAACATACGTGCATCATACAGTCCCCGTTCATCTCGTTCTTTTTGATCACCCTGTTTGTATATTCTTTTTCTTTTACTGCTAGTGGGGTGGGACTAAGTCCCTTATACTGCGGCACTTCTGGCCTATTGTACCAGCCCCAGATGATAGGTGAGGGTGATTGTGGAGCAATTGGTGGAATGAAGATTGGCAGGGGAAACCGAAGTACTCGGAGAAAACGTGCCCCAGCGCCACTTTGTCCACCACAAATCCCACTTGACCAGACCCGGGATCGAACCCGGGCCGCCGCGGTGGGAAGCCAGAGACTAACCGCTTGAGCTATGGCGCGGCCAAGGTGCATTAAAATTACTGCTTTCTGGGATCTGGTTTGGTAGATACAGGTTTCCGGATGAAAGGTATCCAAAATAAAATCATTGTATCTCAGAAAGCTTTTATTACACATATTTATGAGTTACACCACTACAAAGGGAAACTATCAGAATTTCTTCTGAGTATATAACTTTCTCAATAAATTTCATCCTGGTCTCCCTTGGTGGTACGACAAATATCCAGACGATATTCGACCTCGTTCCACGTTGCTTGAAGCATGTTTGGTGTTACCGCAGCCACGGCATCCCTTATGTGGGCTTCCAGCTGTTGAAGATCATTGATCAACCTAGTAGACACCGTTCTTCAGAAAAAAAAATCCAGTGGGGTTAAATCTGGCGACCTAGGAGGCCAAGCGATTGATCCCCTTCTGCCGATCTATCTCCCAACCATCACTCTGTCCAGGTGATTCCTAACATGGTGGCAGAAATGTGGCGGCGCATGCGCGTAAGCCGGGCATGGAAAAAAGAAAAAAAAAACGTACAGGGTTTCCTTTCCGATGACAAACCGGATACGTGTATGACAGTTTCCGAGATATACTTTTTTTTTTTAAATTTTGGATACCTTTCATCCGGACATCCTATATATATATACCAACATTATAAGTATCTTTTACCCCGAAGATGCGGTCAGCATATTCCTCAGAAACGTTCACACCTGTCTGCCAGAGTGCATCTCAGAGGACCGCTTTGAGAACATTAAATCTCAAAAGAACACACATTTTGTACAAATCATAAAGTGTCAGAATGTAAAAGAAACCAGAAAGCAACAAGATAGCTGTTGCATCCGTGTTGTTGAAGGCGTAAGGCCGCAGTACCAGGTGGACTGTCCCACCCCATCAAGTAATAAAAAAAAAAATAAAAGTGTGACAAGGGAAGTGAAACTCCTCAACTCACTTGCAACACGTATGATGATATGTGTTATCTTACAGCAGAAGTCAGCCGCACTAGGCCCTGGTGTTGACTCAGCCTCTAACAGAAATGAGTACCAGGAATTAATTAAATAATTTTCCTGGGGAGTAAAACGTGGCCGGCGCGTAAGGCTGACAACCTTACCGCCATCTATGAGTCGTGTCTAGATAGTGTGGGAGCCTCAACGTCTCACAACCCTATGGGCCTACACGGCCTGATACAGGGATAGCTTTACTTACATTTACTTTACAGCAGAAGTAGGACAAGGGGAGATGTGTGCTGAATTCGTGATCACTAGATTCTTATGTTGTCGCAGAAGGCGATTGCTAATGAAGAACTACCATTATCTACAGAGCTTCTCTGCCAACAAGCCCAGCTAATGAATGCTGTTGTCTCTGACAGACTTTCTTCTTTCTGCCCGTCCTCCTCCTCGAGGTGGCCACACTTAACTGAAATCGCAAATGTGACAAGACCTTCGAGGCACTATCGGCGTGAATCCCCCCCCCCATGTAAGAGGTTTGGATTTTGTATTAAGGTCACGGTCTTCTATGACGTGACGCCGTGTAATTTGTTAGATATTTATTAAAAAAATAAACATAGTCACATCTCAGAAGACCGTAATCATTTTAAAAATGATTTTGCGTAACAAGAGGGTGTACATGAAGACTAGTACGGCAAAATAAAGTAAAGCTATCCCTGTAACAGGCCGTGGAGGCCCATAAGGTTATGAGACTTCTAGGTTCCCACATTTTCTAGACAATCGGCTCGTACATGGAGGTGAGTTTTTCAGCCTTAACTTACCACTTAAGCACTACGCCATAAAGGCGTATGGGGGAGTGGATGTATAGCTCCATATTTTCTTGACCTCGGCACAAGCTGGAGGAGAGTGGTCAGCTTCACGCCCCGGACGCTTTACCCCCGGTACGCATTGATAGGAGGTTGGGTGGACCCCAGAGCCGGACTGCACGACGTGGAAAAGAGAAAACTTTTTACCGTACCGGGACTCGAACTCCGACCCCTCCGTTGTCCAGCCCGTAGCCAGTCGCTATCCAGGCTCTTTGTCAGCCTTACAGGCCCTTTTATTTTAATTTCTCATTTTGAAATTAGTATAAAGATGCCAGACCACAGTATTTACTGACATTCATCTTTGCATATTAACAAATCTGGTATTTGTTTACAATACAAGCAGTTGAAGATGTAAGCAAAGCAAAAAAAGTAAAGGTATCCCTGTAACAGGCCGTGAAGGCCCATAGGGCTGTGAGACGTTAAGGCTCCCACATTATCTAGACAATCGGCTCGTAGATGGCGGTAAGGTTGTCAGCCTTACGCGCCGGCCGCGCTTTACTCCCCAGGAAAATTATTTAATTATTTCCTGGTACTCACTTCTGTTAGAGGCTGAGTCGACCCCAAGGCTATAGTGCCGTTGGAAAGGTTAGGTCAATTGAAAAAAATCCAATGACCTCGTCGGGACTTGAACCCGCGACCTTCAGGCTTGTAGCATAGTGCCTCAACCAACTACGCTATGAAGATATATCAATAGAAAATGTGTAATAAAAATTATATGTAATGAAACCCATGTCTTGTTGCAACGTAAGGTGTTGGCATGTGAAGTCTTATACAATAAAGCGTAATTACTTAGAATTCTTCGGTGGGCATGTGAATCTACGGATGACCCGATAGAATTCCTGAGAAACACGCGTTTACTGAACCGCTGAAATTCTCAAGCCGTTCAGGTGTGTAGTATCGTGTTCGGGAGTTTACCACACTTGAATCTCTGCATGGAGACAATTTTATTTGCTCACGATTTATTTAATTACGTCAAAACTTCAAACTCCATGGTTTTAACCCGCAAGCGAACTATACCGACCGAGCGACCGCCGCTTATCGGCGAAGTTAGTGCCAACTTTAGCGGATAGAAGGTGTCGCGTGGTCAGCGCAACGGATCCCCAGGGCCGTTAATCTCGGTTTTCTAGACCGGAGCCGCTATTTCCTCAAAATAACTTCCCAGTTTTCCTCACGAGGCTGAGTGAACCCCGTTCCAGACCAATTACTTCTCAGAAAATCTGGTAGCGCCGGGAATCGAACCCGAACCTCTGCATCTGTAGCCAGGAACTCTGACCACTAGACCACAAAGGCGGTCGATGTTCTGACATACGTCGCCTAGAAATGATAAGTGAACAATCCTGGAAATACAGTATATAAAGGCGTTATTTGCAGTTCATTAAGCTTACTCGCGATCTGGTTATAAAATCTCATTAACGGTTCACGATACACGTAAAAACTCTGATTTATGGTCTTAAATAAAGTGGGTCAATATGGCTAAAAATCGGAATTGCCCGACACTTGTAGTGAAAGTCTGACTGACATGTCGAATTAAAAAGAAAAAGCATATGCACAGCGGATTAGGCGCGGGTTCTAGGTACACGGACGGACAGGACATCTACATAAGGCGTTTTTTTACTTGGCAAAGAACGAAAATTAAGGAATTAGAAAGACTGTTGAAGAAATGTGTCGTTGCCCAAGTCGTGTCGCTATACCCGCATTTGCTTGTACGGACTGAGCGGAACTATAGGAAACCTCAGTATAGCTGTGATTTGAGTCCCGGGTCTTCAGAATACGAAGCAAGAATACGTCATACTTAACCATCATGTTTAGTAGCGCGGAGAAAAATTCATGGATATGTAAGATTTGAGGTTTTCACGGCCATGACTATGAAAAAAACCCTCTTCTGGGATGTGCCGCCGTGTAGATATTATGTTAACTGACGTTTCGGAGAAACGTATCTCCTCCATCTTGAGGGTAGAAGAAAAAAGAAAATCCGCGAGCGAGGAACCAGCGTGAGCAAGTGCTGACAGACTAATGTTATAATTATGTCTTAATCGGTAACCATGCTATCATTAGGCTGATGTGAGATAGCAGGTTGCTGTGCAGTGTCTACCAAACTACACGGTATCACATACCGAAGACCGTTATCTTGATATATGAGAACCTCAGATGTCTTATGCTATATAACGTCGTTAAATAAGCCAAGATACGAATTCTCTAAACGTGTCGGTATAAAAATTTCGCTCGATTGCCATCTTAATTCTGTAGCTAAGTGACAGAACAAGGAACGTAAGGTAACTGACTGCGAAATCTCGGTCTGTTAGACTCTTCCGACAGATACAGTCTCCTCTTCTCTGAGATGGAAATCACCAGCAGTTTAAAAATATTTGTAATATACACAATTATTCGTTCATATTCCTGTTGCTCCCACTNGACCTCGCACTAGATGGAGGTGAGTGCTCAGCTTCACGCCCCTGCCACTTTACCCCCGAGGAAAGAGCCCCCGGTACCCATNCCCTGAAACGCTTTGTTTCACTTCAATTTCTTAATCTTAGCCAGCCAGTAGGACTCCTTGGACGGGGGATCAGACCGTTCGCAAGGCACGGGACAACACAAACATCCGTGCCTCGAGTGGGATACGAACCCAAGACCCCAGTGTTCGAGCGGGCGAAGACAGTTCATGCCTTAACCGCGCGGTCGCTGTGATCGGCAACATACCCAGTAAGGTAAAAGTAAAGCTGTCCCTGTGCTTAACTAATTAAGCACTAGGCCATGAAGGCGTATGACGGAGTGGATATATAGATCCACATTTTCTTGACCTCGCACTAGATGGAGGTTAGTACTCAGCTTCACGCCCCTGCCACTTTACCCCCGAGGAAAGAGCCCCCGGTACCCAATGGATAGGAGGTTGGGTGGACCCCAGAGCCAGTCTGGATGACTTGAAGAGAAGGAACTTGCCCCCACAGGTACTGGAACTCCGACCCATCGGTTGTCCAGCCCGTAGTCGCTATACCGACTCAGTAGTTGTAACAAAATAGAATGATTACAAAGGAATGCATAACATGATTAATTTAAGCGGTCGTGTTACGAAAATAATTTTGCAGCAAGCTTGTTTTTACAGTATAAAGTGCTCCCCCACGACCAATCCCACAACTAAAAAATCAGCCTATCTCGGTTTTCTGAGACTGTCTATTAAACATATCTGCAGCTGCCCGCCCCCATATCTGGAAGTTATTTCCTTCATCCTGTACCTGAGGGCGTATCATATCGTCTTCATGTGGGGCAGTAGTAAGACGATCTTCATGATACAGAATTGGAGGGTGTAGAAATGATTCATTTCATTGGCTTCCCGAGCAATTGTTAGCTTCCGAAGGGGGCTCTGCTTAATGCAGTGAACTGGTAAGTTATTACGAAAACAATATTCTTTTAGTTATTACTTCGAGGACCGATGCGAGTTCACGGCCCACATTTTCTCTGCTTTACCTCGAAATAGTATTAATTTTCTCCTGTCCCTAGATACGCGTGAGTAACATTGTAACGGATCGGTGGATATCCCACAGAACTGCTTCTTTTTTCTGTTATATTTTTAATTGCAGGCATTTCATAACACAAATGGCCTTGACGATTAAGTTTCTCCGTTTAACGATGCTGTTTAAGGGGATGGGCTTGCTTAGACACTGATGTATCGTACTGTGTCTGAATTTTCCGCGTGGGTTAAGGAAAATGAGAATTATTTTGTCATAACGCAAATTCATAATAAGTAATTTGACAAGTCAACGCATTGCCAGGCAACGGTTCGATGAACACCCCGTGATACACGCACGCAACAGTGAATGACGGGGTTATGCACCCGCTTCTAGGCAGCGGGTCGATAAATACACTTCCGCGCAGGCGCAATGACGTCATATCCCAGCGATTCTTATCTCTCGCTGTGACTAGTGTTTTCATTGTGATCTGCTTTGCGCAACAGGTGAACTGTGTTTTCTGCGTTGTCAGTGTCGCGGGTATATAACGGGAATGCCGCGCCATAGCTCAAGCGGTTAGTTGCTGGCTTCCCACCACGGCGGCCCGGGTTCAAACCCGGGTCTGGCCAAGTGGGATTTGTGGTGGACAAAGTGGCGCTGGGGTAGGTTTTCTCCGAGTACTTCG
>NW_019726238.1:1891555-1905590 GCF_002891405.2 Cryptotermes secundus
GATTGGCAGGGGAAACCGAAGTACTCGGAGAAAACCTGCCCCAGCTCCACTTTATCTCCCACAAATCCCACTTTACCAGACCCGGCTTTGAATCCGGAATCGATGAATCGGAATCTCAACGGGTACAGTCACTTTCAGAAAGGAGGTGCCGCGAGGAGAGTTCATTTTTAATAATGTCGACGTATTACAGAAGCAGACATACGATAGCCGGACTGTACCAGCAGTAATGCCAGCAGACATTCGTATTAAAGGTAGACAGATTTTTGAGTCTTGGTTTATTTGCAACTACATATCAATTGGTTAGGGGCGCTATGCTACAAGCCAGAAGGTTGTGGGTTCGATTCCCGATGAGGTGGATTGTTTTCAATTTTCCTAATCTTTCCAGTCGCACTATGGCCCTGGGGTCGACTCAGCCTCTAACAGAAACGAGTACCAGGAATATTCTTGGGGGTAAAGCGCGGCCTGCGTATAGAAGTGACAGCCTTACCGCCATCTGTGAGCCGATTGTATAGATAATGACAAAGCTGAACGTCTAACAATTATATGAGCCTCCACGTCCTGTTACAAGGATATCTTTATTTTTTTATCAGCTGGTTAGTTTATTTAACATCAAATTATGTATAATATATTTATGATTGGCGAGTGTGAAGAACATGGAGGGAAGTGGTGTTGGCCTACTTTATGCAAGTTAATATCTTGTGTGGAGGGATTGAAGAAACCTAAAGACTTGATATCAGGATAGAAAATCTTGTGGACAAATTAATATTAATGCAATATTTCAAGCTTGTGGCATGTAATAGCATGTAATTTGGAAGATAAGTGCTAACTTGTGGGATGTGACGCCGTCTAATTTGGTAGATTCATGATGCCGTGAAATTAGCAGATAAGTTTCTGCATACCAAACTACACGGCATCACATTCTACGTAGAAGGTCGCAGTCTTCGTAAGTCATCTTGGAAACCTTTGATTCCATAAGCAGTACTTATTCATTCCACGGGGATTGACGCCGATATAGATGGTAAAGATAACATTTATGTAAATCTGTTTGTAAGCTGTGTGCCTGGAACATAAGCAAGAAAGGACCGATTAATTCTTTAACTTCTTCTATGATTACGGCGCTCAGAGCCGCTCTCCCTTTCCAACATTGGCCGAATTCCATTTGGCAAGTGCGTGACAGGTCCCATAAAATACAGCTGCTGTAATTTAAAATAAGACGCTTTCTGAGTGATGTTCATGTTTACAAAATAAACATGTTACGTGGTTTAACATCTTCGTCACCGAATACATGGCGTTTATCTTCTTGTAGGCAGTATCTAAGATAATATGACAATTTACGTCTAGTGATTAGCTTTCTGACCGCCTCTGTGGTCTAGTGGTCAAAGTTCCTGGCTACAGATCCAGGGGTCCGGGTTCGAATCCCTGCGCTACCAGATTTTCTGAGAAGTAGTGCTTCTGGAACGGGGTCCACTCAGCCTCGTGAGGATAATTGAGGAACTATTTCAAGGAAATAGCGGCTGCGGTCTAGAAAACTGAAATTAACTGCATTTGGGATTCGTTGCGCTATGTGACACCATCTATCCGCTAAAGTTGACACTAACTTAGTCGACAAGCGGTCGCTCGGTTGGTATAGTTCACATGCGGACTAAAACCATGGAGTTTGTTTGCTTGTGTGGTTAACATCTGGACCAGAAGGCGGCTCTGCTATGATTTGCGGCCATTATACTCCGTCGAATGTTGAAGTAGTAGGAAATACTAAACGATAGCTTTGCCTTGATCCTTTTCGTTTCGTTGTCCATTTCTTCTCTCCGGGGTCTTCATACAGTGAAGTTAAGTGGCGTAAGAAAGGAAGAATATGAGAAGCAACAAACTTCTTCGAAGGCTGGATTTTAGTTTTACGAGTTATTACTCTGTGTTATTTCGTAGTAGGTTACCATAATATCGGATGAATGTGCTGCACTCATCTTCACTTCCACACTGTAGATGGAGGCAATATGTTCCTCGAAAATGCTGGTAACCTACAAACTAAATAACTCGATGTTATAACAGAGAAGACTACAATATAAATTTTCACTGCCGCGAAAACTTTCAATCTTGTGGTCTTTCAAGTTGGCATCCAAGCATTATAATTTATTGTAGGTCATTTTTACTCATGGAGCTGAGCCCTTCTTGAAGAGCCGCCAATTCTGCAGCTGGTCAAGAATTTCTCAGCATTTTATGGATCCCGAAGGGTCATTACCGTGTTCACAAGAGCCTTCCACTGGTCTCTATCCTGAGCCAGATCAGTCCAATCCATCCCATCGTATCTAATTTATTACAGGTTATTTTTTAAACGATTTTACCCAAAAGGAAAAGGAAGTTGTTAGAAGTACCGTCTTGTTTCTGTGTTTGCAGCCGTGTTCTAGACCATGGGTATGAGTAGATTCTAGGCATTTCAGGCTATAACCTACAGCCAAATCTGCTGAACCGAGTAGTAGACGAGCCTAAGAGCCTAAGAAAGGGAAGTGCCAACGTTCCGTGACATTAATATACGTAATGTTGCGTACGGCAGGCCGGAGCCTCCTTGGAACTTTCTTGTTTCTGCGGACGTCCATTTTCATTTAAAGGCCCTGAAGTCATAACTGGCGAACGCTTCTTGCTGGGATGTTAGATGTTAGCTCATAGGGTCTTCTAGTAAGTCATGTTTTATTGGGATTTGATGTTTTCACGGCGGTGACTATGAAGAATGCCGTCTTCTGGGATGTTGCGCCGTATAGATCTTGTGTAAACCGACGTTTACGAGGAACGTATCGCCTCCATCTTCAGGGTAGAAAAATCCTTGAGCGAGGAACCAGCGTGAGCAGATGACTAGCAGACCTGCTCGCGCTGGTTCCTCGCTCGCGGATTTTTCTACCCTGAANCTAGCAGACCTTTTCGCGCTGGTTCCTCGCTAAAGAATTTTTCTACCCTGAAGATGGAAGCGATACGTTCTTCCGAAACGTCGGTTCACACAAGATCTACATGGCGCCATATCCCAAAAGACGGCGTTCTTCATGTTTTATTGGGCTCCAACGTTTCGGAGGAACCTGCTGTCTTCAGGTTAAGGGTAAATAGCACAGGAAATTCCTCCAAACTGCGTGGCTTCACAATCCAGAAGACCTTAAGCTTAATAATCCGTGTTACTTCAAGTAGCGCATTAATCTGTTGCAAATTGACATCGCCAGGTGACCTACTCTTCGCTGATTATTATCTAGACGGGGAAAGTAGTTGCTTGACGTTACATGTAGGATTATGATCAGGTTATGACAAGAGTGGTGATTTTCCATTCATAGTGCACGTACTTAGATATGCATCGCCTGCCGTTTGACGCTTATCACAAGCCACCAAATTAAACACAGCAGGCAGCAGTGGCTGTCAGGCTGGATTGTTAGGGATTGTGCTCGCCCACGCCAAGTAGTTGAGGACATGAGTCAGTCCAGGTCTCGTACAGTGTGGTACTTGCATTCCGTTACACAGCAAGTCATCACACAGTTGGGGGGGGGGGCAGCTGGTGATCCGCAGACAAGAATCCTACTATACAGGGTGTTTCACGATTTTAGGGCATAACTGCAGTAGGTGATTTCCTAGGTCTTTGTGATCAAAAAAGTTCATATAAACATGTGTCCGATTTTGGACGGGTACGGAGTTATGACCGTTTTTTCATTCCCATACACGCCCTCGTGTGAACCGCGTCTGTCAGCTGTCGGGTCGATATTTTTAGCCAGCTAAAGACAGAGCGTTCTCGTTATCTTGACACTTGAGATGTACCTAAGGCCTGGTGGGTTGGTATGTCCGGCGCGGTTCACAACCGAGCGGCAGCCTGTGTTGCGGCCGGCGGTGGCATTTTCGAAAATCAGCTTTAAGCACCAATAAATTCAAATTAAAGGTAATTTCACGAAGTTAACTTTACATTCATACTTTAAATGTATCATGTATTATGCTGGTTTATTATTTTGTTCCGTTTATTGTCAGTAATCNTTAATACTAGCAATTAAAAATGGCAAGGTCATGAACACAGCGGCGCCGTGTGTTTTGGTAGAGACAGTTAACTCTGAAGTTTGGAGCGATGTTTCAAACTCTTCTTGATTGATTGAGATTAGCTCTTTCTAAGGGGCCCAACTGAGTAGGTGTCTTCATTTCTCGCCTGAAGACTGAAACAGATCCAGTTTCCGAATCGTCGTGTCCTATATTACCTAGAGTTTCTAGAATTCCGGACGATGGAAGACGTCCAAAAACCCAGTAATTCTGTGTCATCCACCATCGTCAGAAGCCTTTAGAATCTGTTCGTAAGAAGCTTAAACCTAAATTTATAAGTTCATCGCAAGGCCTCTACCTGTACACTAAACATCCATGCCCTGGGTGGGATTCGAACCCACGATCCCGGCTTCCGAGCGAGCGGAGACAGTGCATGCCTTATACCGCTCGGCTACCGTGAACGGCTATAATAGGGTTACACAACCAAAATATTGCCCCACTTAAGATGAATGGTTTGTACAAGAAAATGTTCTGGAAGTTTGTGATTCATTTTTAACAATTCTCTTTTTAAATACATGAAAAAATTTATATTTCTCGTTCTCTTAATTACATATAGCGTAATCAGTGTTTTTGTACTTATGTTATATTTTAGCGTCCTGTTGCACTGATTTCAGTCCATGATTTATTTCACCGTCTTTTAGTGCATACACTTATCTACCTCACTCCTTTCTCCCGCACTACATGTTTCGGCACAAAAGTGCCATCCTCAGGTGCTTATTCGATTAACGTCAAACTAGTTCACTGCATGCCTTGTCTTCATATCAAAATAATTAAAATATATATTTATCATATATACCGGCACACATCAAATATTAAAAATATTAAAATTGTTCAGGATTTTTCCTACGTCGTATCTCACTTCTCGAGTCACCTCTAATCTCTTCTGTCGGAGCACTCTTTCTATTATCTTGTGTGTATTGTGCTTTGTGTTGTGTCTTGCTCCTGTGACTGCAGGTTTTATGAGCCGTGTGAATGTTATATTATTAATTATATGAAAAAACCATATGGAATTCTGTTAATTTGTTTTTGTTCTCTTAATTTGTGTGAAATGATCTGTAGTTTATATAACCAGAACATCTTTGTGCGCAAAACTTGCCTTCCTTCCAGGGTTCTTCATGTTTTCCGTTGTTTAGATTTTATTTTTCTTATATAATTGAAGCTAAAAGTCACATTTCTGTATACGCCATGCCGCACCGTTCACTTTCAAGCGAGAATATAAATGTGTTGCGACGATCTGTATATATGAACCCCTGTGGGATGCTTTTCGAATGTCACCCGATGATAACAAAACATAAGATCACAGTCTGAGCGAAACAGTAAAATTTTATATTAAGGAATGCGTATTCTTCCCCCCCCCCCAAATTCATGTACTTGTAGGCTGCTCCGGGGACGGAAGGAATTCCGATGGATTTGGGGACGACATCGCTTTGTGTTAACCAGTCCAGAGTGTTTGTTGCTAGCGAATATCACGTGGTTATCATGACCAGCATTCCTGTGAACAGAATTGTTGGACGAATGGAGGGAGAGTACGGATAAGTATTGTGATGTGACGCCTGAAGGCCGGAATAGTGGAGCCAGAGGAGATGTCTGTTGCTAGGAAACGGCTCGGTAAACAAGTTTTCGCCGTAACGCAAGCAAAAATATAAGAATCGTTGGGAACAATATTTTCTATTAGGTCCGTGCAAAGTAATTGATTGGCGATCGAGTTCAGTTGAGTGAAGTGACGTGAAGTAGCAGGTGAGTCAGTGAGAGAGCTCAGTTGGCAGTCGGGCTGTGAAGAGAATACTTCACGTATGCTGTGTAATTCAGTGAGAATGTTATAGTTCCTGTGTTAAAGTCCGCCGCCAGGAAACGGATAGTGGAGACTGTAATCTACTGAGGACACTAGTATGCGTAACAGTGAACTGTAAAGGGTGGAAATAGCGATAGTGTTATAGTTGTTTGTAGTACGACCTGTAAGTGGTCATTAAATCCAGTAATCCAAACCCCCGTCTGTAGTCACGCACACCCATAAATCGTGACACTATGCTAGTGGGTAGGTGCAACGCTTTGAGAGATATGTGGAGGGGTCCAGTCCATGGGATATGTAAGTATACTTAACATCTGCAGGAATTGTAGCGAAGTGCGTAGTGAACTGTGCTAACGCATGTACCGTATAATACGTGTAAAGAATGGAGTGTAGTTTGTAATTATTTTGCCAGAAAGCTCTCGTAAAAACTGAATGCCACGTGTCATGAAATGATCCCATTAAAGATTTTACATTGTATTTTAAGTATGTTCACCAAGATCCTATTGGAACTGTTCATTATGAGAGGAAATTTCCACCGAGAGAATGCATGCGCAGACTGGCCAAGTTATCCGTTTTACTATACTTTAATGATGTTATCACGTCTTTGTATGTGTGCATAACCTGTCAACTAATAATAAATTTTGAACCATCCATACATATATAAAGCTAAGGCTTCCTGTTCTGTCATGCATGTCTGTTGGCAGCCAGAGGTTGCAGTAATTGAGTATTGGAGCAGACGGCAGCAAACGCCCGCTATTCTCGTCCTTATGTATGTTACTCATGAGTTGGCCGCGCCACAGCTCAAGCGGTTAGTCGCTGGCTTCCCACCGCGGTGGCCCGGGTCTGGTCAAGTGGGATTTGTGGTGGACAAAGTGGCGCTGGGGCAGGTTTTCTCCGAGTACTTCGGTTTCCCATGCCAATCTTCATTCCACCAATTGCGCCACAGTCACCCTCGCCTATCATCTGGGGCTGGTACAGTAGGCCAGAAGTGGCCGCAGTACAAGGGACTTAGTCCCACCCCAATAGCAATAAAGAAATAATACTCATGAGTTGATACCAGAGGATGGCATAGTGTTTGTAGTAGTAACAAACATGAACAGAATGTTCCAGCAATAATCATTAGTGGGAGTTCTGTGTGAGTCGTTGCTATTTCAGTAACTTAATAGCTTAGCATGCGTGTGGATCACAGACATTGGACATGGCGTTTTTTTTTTAATCAGGCACTACAAAATTTTTTAATATTTTCGTTCATGAATGCAATTGTATGAAACCTTCCTAGATCATTCTGCACGCAAGGAAATTTGTTTATTGTCATTCGCAGTGCAGTATTTGGTTTTAAATTGTATTACAAAATGCTATATTGAGGTAGGTATTTTTCACGAAATTTGTCTTTGTAGGAAAGGGGCACGCGGTAGTGCAGTTGGTTGAGGCACTATGCTATACAACCCGGAAGGTCGCGGTTTCGAGTCCCGATGATTGGATTTTTTTTTTTTTTTTTATTTNTTATTTACCTAATCCTTCCAGCGGCACTATGGCCCTGGGGTCGACTCAGCCTCTAACAGAAATGAGTACCAGGAATCTTCCTGGGGGTAAAGGGCGGCCGGTTTGTCAGGCTGGCGACCTCACCGCCATCTGTGAGTCGATCTAGACAAAACGTGGGACCCTCGACATCTCACACCCCTGTGGGCCTCCACGGCCGGTTACAGGGACAGCTTTACCTTTTTTTTTTACCTTTTTGTCTTATAGGAAGAGGTGTACACTCATTAATATTGTTTTCTCGCTAGTGTTTATGCTCAATAGTTTCCCATTGAAATTTCTAGGGGAATTTTACTTGCTTACCAGATGTGTTGAAAATGTATTACTATCATATCCCTAGAAGCCACCCCACAGCCAATCATTTATTTAACGATGCTGATTCGGCTTCAGCTATTGGCATAAAAATTCACGAAATGAATGGAAAATGTTAATTAGCAGTTAAAGTATTTATTTCAAGTTTTATTGGGAAGTGGATTTTGTGTTATCCCGCCTGAAATACAGTATGCGCCAAAAATTACAGTACTGAAATGAAAAGACGTCCTGTTGATACCACTATCTATTCATGTGAAGGCCCCTTGCACGACATAACCTTCTCAAATCCTGAAGAAATGGTCCGATCACCATGTCCCTGTAGCGTTCTTGGGTTACGGTAAGAACATCAATATACCGTGTGCTGAGCCGGCACACCATAGCGTCACACGTGTACTGTGTAGCGGTTTCTGGACGATAACATCTGGCCGCTCAAAACCAAAGAAGCGAGTTGACTGGCGACCACTTCCGTATGAGCGGAAATAATACTCAACTATGAATACTTTTTCCTCCGTCGAGAGACCCATTTCCAACAGCTGCACAACACAACTTCCTTTTCACTATTGGGAACACGTGCGGCTGGAGCTATGTCCCATCGACAAACGCATATGCGCCTTCTAGATGCGCGAGTTTCAGTACTTTTTTTTTTTTGGCACATACTGTATTCGGCTGAAACCGCGACAAGTTTTAATCAGAGTGGCCGGTGGTGCTTTGGCAAAGTCCCGGGCAGGACACTTCATGAATTTACGGCTATATCGGCCTGCCAGCTCGTACACTTTAGTTCCCATCCTTCAGCAGTAATTTCATCTGTTACCTGTTTCATTGTCTGGCGTCTGATCTTCGACACAGTTTTAATATGGCCTTTTCTGTGCTCAATATAAATTACGTTTACAGCAGTATTTTTTGGTTGATGTGGGTAAAATATTTGCTTTTTAGCACAGAATGCTTTGTGAGCATCTGTGTCTTTTAGCGTCTAAAATGTCTGATTAGCCGAGAACCATGAAGTTCACTTTTTTAAAATGGATGAAAATTTCTCGATTATGTTTTTATTGACCGTACGAATGTTAGCACTCGGTAGAACTTTAATCGTGTTTTCTTGCCGCTGATATACCGATTTTGAGTGTAAATCGGACATTAGACTGGATTATAACGAGGAAAAACTGCTGTCCACAATCAGGACCTACTGATAACCGCTGTGTAAATCGACGTTGTGTATCCAAGTTACTGGTTCAGATAACAGTGCCAGTAAATTTGTACTGAGGATCTCCTAAAGCTGTGTAAAAGTGCAGCCTCTCTCCGATAGACGTTAAATGACGGTCCTGTATGACTCAGGCTGGGGCCGCCCTCCTCTGAATGAATATCTCGCCAACCGCGGGTTTCTCTTTGCGCTGAGGCCAGCTTTGATAACTTGGTGTTCAGTTTTATGTGACTGCGATTTGTGCATAGGCCTGTACTGAAAAATGAAAACCGGTAACTTCCCCATCAAGAGACCCTGATAAGCTTGGGGGGGGGGGAGGCAAGAACTATAAGGGCGCCCGAAACTAGTTTTCTAGCTTCCAGATTACCATTTTGGCGTGTCTTTTTTTTTTGGCACTTTGTATATTATTCTCGTATACGCAATATAATGAGGAATACCTGTCCCGAGACTTGAACGGATTCCTACGTTTTTGATCCCCCAGACATGAAAAGTGCTTTTAATACCGTCTGTATGTGTGTGTCCTTGTATGAATGGTTGGGCGGATTTTATTCATATGCAAAATTAAAGTTGCACGTCATACTTCGGAGTCACGCGGTAGCGTAGTTGGTTGAGGCACTATGCTACAAGCCGGAAGGTTGCTGGATCGAATCTGGATAAGGTCATTGGATTTTTCAATTGACCTAATCCTTCCAGCCGCACTATGGCCCTGGGGTTCACTCAGCCTCTAACAGAAATGAGTACCAGGAATCTTCCTGGGGGGGTAAAGAGTGGCCGGCGCGTAAGGCTGATAACCTTACCGTCATCTGTGGGCCTGTTGTCTAGAGAATGTGGGAGCCTCGACCTGTCACTGTCCTATGGGCCTTAGCGGCCTGTTACAAGGACAGCGGTACCTTTTTTCTTTTTACCTTTTACCGTCAAACGTCGGTACCCGGCGAATGGGCACTTTCGACCTGCAAAAATAGGAGTCCTTCAGATGGGCTTCGAAAACAAATGATCTTCCTTGATACGTACTTCTTTTGGCTTATTTTGGACTTCACCTATCGTCTGGTATGTAAAAGACAAAATACCACGACGTTTCGGAGACTGGATCTGTCTCCGTCTTCAGGTGGATAGGGAAGGATAAACCTACTCAGTTGGGCCCGTTAGAAAGAGCTAGTCTCAATCACTGGTCCAGTGAAACGTCGTCATTTGCCTTTTACATACCAGACGATGGGTGAAGTCCAAAATAAGCCAAAAGAAGTACAGTATACACCATCGTCAGAATCCTTTCAAGTCTAACCTTCTTTGATAGGTTCTAACGATTTTGATTAAATTTCACCTGAACGTTGGAGACCATATCCCTAAATAGATTTGCGTAAGTGGTATCAGAAAAATATCCCAATAAGGGGTCCAAATGCGAAATGTCGGATTTGTTGTAACCGGCTTTACCGATCAGAAGAAATTTCGTTGTGGTTCGGTATTCGGTAACCATGAACGGTCTACCGGACAACAGTCGGTTTCGTTTCCAAGGTAACGTTATTAGAGTCAGCCTTATATGAGAAAGTGTGCAGTGTCTTTGCCCCACTTTTTTATTTATGTAATTTTTAAGAAGTTATTGCGTACTTTAGCGATGTGGGATTGCCGATGTTGCTATTGTTGCTATGATGAGCATTCGGAGCAGCTTCTTTCAACAACTGAAACACACTCAGTATTCCGGTCTGTTGTGCATAGTAGCCGTTCGGCCGATGGAAATTCCTCCGCTTCTCTTCTCGACGTGTGAACTGAAAGATCCTGAGCCAGATCAATCCAGTCCATACCATCCCATTTTGTCTCTCTGAGATCCATTTTAATATTGTCCACCCACGTACGCCTTGGTCTTCCCAGTGATCTCTTTCCTTCTGGCTTTCCCATCAATATCCTATATGCATTGCTCTTCTCCCCATTCGTGCTACGTTCCCTGCCCACCTCATCCTCCATGACTTGATCATTATGATTTTACTTGGAGAAGAGTACAAGTTATGAAGTTAATTAAATTTTCCTGATCTTAATTAACGTAACTGAAGACGAGACCAAACATCGCAGCTGATTGGTCGGCACTCGAGAGACAGAGTGCCTGAGGTTTTCCTTGGTTTTACACAGTCGCTCTATGCAAATGTCGGTATAGTACCACAAATTGGGCCACGGTAATTCCACTTTACCGATCTTACCATTCGATGCTGTGTAGACTTAAAGTGCGCGCATAAACCGCAGATAAATTAACTGAACTGACGGGATGTCGTGTATGTGACAATTTGTGGGTGTTGTGCCCGCCTTTTGGTATGCGCATGCGTCCACTCTGTTGCAAGTCCTTTTCTCAAGTTAGTTAATTCTGTATCTGTTGTGTTTGTACTAGTATCTTTTTATCAGCGAAAACATGAGGGGAGTGTTAATTTAATAACTCCCGTCATCTTCGTAGACAGTTCATAATGAAGTTTTTACGTTAATCAGAGATAGACAGGTAGGTACACCGAGTTCACTATCGCTCTCGAGGGAAAGTGGAGGGGGCGTCAAGGGGCGTGAATAGCATTGGATTACGCAAGTCGTGGCCAGCCGCAGCGTTGCTCCGCTAGGATTATTGTTATCGTAACTTCGTAGATGGAGCGCAGTGCGATAGCTGCAACTGTGGCCGGAGGCCGCTTCAGTGCAGGCGAAGACTTCTAGTCGTGTCCCACGTGCGTTTTTGTGTGCAAGAGTGTTGTAAGTGCGAGGAGGCGTGCCCGTGAATAATATTCAGCATCGTGAGACGGCCCGACAACTCTGCTGCTTCCACCCCCCATCTCGGACACGTATGTGAAACGAGGAAGATATCTGAACCTTCGCAATAGAGACGTCATGATCCTTTGATAATCGATAAGAATCGTTCGGTTGCGTTGACGCTGTCTGGCGTCTGAGACAGTTTTAATGAAACTGCAGTGTGTTTCAGCCTCCAGAAATGCAGTGTTTCTGTTTCATGGTGTTTGTGTGTGTGTGTTAGACTAATCGTACAACGATCTTGAAGTAATTTGGTATAAATTAGTGTTGATTTGGCCATGCAGTGAACTCCAGTTGCTGAAATCAGCGGAGGTCCGAAAGTTTGGGCCCACCGGCGTGTTTTCGATGGATCTTCTTTAACCGTCTGGGATTTGTTGTATTTATCGACGTAACGAAATGCCAGTATACAACATAATAGCTCGTCGGTGTAAGGTAATGAGAGAGAATCTATTTTCTTTTTCTGTATTATGAAATCTAAAATTATAACAGAATTCTTCATTAATTAACCCTGAGTGTTTTAGGCTAACTTATATAACATATAAAGTTGGAATTTAAATGCTTCTGATTAGGTCCAGGTCAAAGTCCTTCCTTTATGGCACCAGTATAGTCGATTATATGTGCTGATAATGCCTAATGTATGAGCGTGCTTCACTCCGTACCGTCAGGTAAAAACTTGAGTCCGACATGGTGAATGCTTATCGTCTCTTGGAATTATTATGTAACGGGCCATAACTTGAACCGAATGCTAACGAAGTCCTCATGTTTTACACACGTCACGGCCGTTAATTTCGGGTTTTATAGACCGGAGCCGCTACTTTTCCATTCAAGTAGCTCAAGTATCCTCACGAGGCTGAGTGGACCTCGTTCCAGACTCACTACTCTTCAGGAAATCTGGTAGCGCCGAGAATCGAACCAGGGCCCTCAAGATCTGTAGCCAGGAACTCTGACCACTAGACCACAGAGGCGATCCCCCGATAGCCGGAACTCTCACAAATTCAAGGACGATCTTTTTCCGTGTCGGCAAAAGTTAAATAAAACAGTTTTGTGTTTGCCTGTTGCTCTGGTTGCGGAAAAACAGTTGTTGGATGTCAGGGATGATTAAAACAGCAGGGAACCACCGCGATGATGTTGCAAGAGACGGAGGTTCTTCAGAAGGAAACAGTCTTACAGATGCCCATGTAAGAACTTCTTAATGGGAGCGACGTTTCGTGGAACCAGTCAGTTAACGTCGATAAAATAATTATATGTCAGAAAACTTTTATTTTACAAATTTACGTGTTACGCAGTTACGAAGGGAAACGATGAAGTATTTTTCTGAATACATAACTTTCTCTGTACATTTCAATGTGGGCTCCCTTGATGGCACAACAGTATCCAGACTTGAAGCATGTTTGGTGTTACCGTAACCACGGGGACCCTTATGTGGGCTTTCAGGTGTTGAAGCTCGTTGATCTTAACCTGGTATACACTGTTCTTCACATAACCCCACAAGAAGAAGTCCAGTGGGGTTAGGACCTGGTGNCCACACGAAACTTGCAAATGCATAGCGGAAGGAAACAAAAGAGTTCTGGTGTGTACATCTGCACTGCTTGAACACTAATGCAGCCAATGCTGCGACTTATGCACGTTTAGCACTGTGATATTCAGATAAGGCAGAGAGAGGTCGTAATACGGGCCGAAACGGTAAGTGACCTTACAGTGTCTGTTGCTTATCAGCTCCTAAATCATAACTAAGCACTTTTTGTGGGGCTTATGAGTTTATTTACATGTCATTCGCGTAAATATTGATAGTGATCCAGTTGTGAGCCGTGCCATTTGCGCCAGTTCAGTCTAGTGACGTGGTCTTGGGTTGCTTCTCTGCGGTCAGTGGCTGGTGTAAGTACTAAGGGCGACACTCACGTTATCTTATCAGTAGTTTAGGAGGTCGAAACATATGCACACAAATTTGATATTTCTGTTTGAGTAGAAAGCACTTGCCAACTTTGATTGTAGCATTATGCTATATTTTATACATATATTTCTTACAACACCATTAGTACACATATCTAGTACTAATAGTGTTTGAAATCAAACAATATACCAACAGTATGTACACGCACAATATGTACCACATGTACACATGTATACATCTTACCCATGTTCTCTCACAGTACAATATATTTCAGTTGAATTCTGCGCACATATTCTGACATTGGTAATTATTTATTTTACGCTTGGACCATATATAATGAGGCGCGCCATAACTTGTGCTCTTCTCCAAGTATAATTGGAATGATCAAGTCAAGGAGGATGAGATGGCCAGGGCATTTAGCACGAAAGGGGGAGACGAGGAATGCATATAGGATATTGGTGGGAAAGCCGGAAGGAAAGAGACCACAGGGAAG
>NW_019726238.1:1905664-1908951 GCF_002891405.2 Cryptotermes secundus
GGATTTCTTATATTTTTCCTTCTACCCTGAATATGGAGGCGATACGTTCCTCCGAAACGTCGGTTAACACCACATATACACGGTACCAAATCCCAGAAGACTGCTTTCTTCATAGTCACCGCCGTGAAAGCCTCAAAACTTACTTACGCTTTGACCATATGATGGATATCCAAATTGATAGTGCGTATGAACAAGGTACCCACGATATGTTAGAATATATGTCATACTCATTACGATTAAGAGGATTGATGTTTAAATATATATACCACCTGAAGATGGCCCAGAAATAGGGTAGGAACATATATCGGGCAGAATAAAAACACTGTTAATATTGTATAGTTGTGTTGATGGTACTGTAACAATTTTTGCAACCATTCTTTCAGCAACCATTTCCACAAAACTTGTGGACTGAATACGGCCTTTATATGCGTCTTGCTGACTAACCGATCCATCCGTGTTCGTGTTGGCTCTCGATTTCTGAACTGTTCGACGGATATCGGCGAAATATGGTACGATAAGTCCTAAACAAATTTGTTGACAAAATGAGATTTATGCTGCTTGTTGGTACAGACTCTTCGCTTCCAGATGGTAATTAACTTTGCATCGGTAGCGTAGTTGGTTGAGGCACTATGCTACAACCCGGAAGGTCGCGGGTTCAAGTCCCGATCAGGTGGATTTTTTCAATTGACCTAATCCTTCCAGCCGCACTATGGCTCTGGGGTCGACTCAGCCTCTAACAGAAATGAGTACCAGGAATATTCTTTGGGGTAAAGGTCGGTCGGCGCGTAAGGCTGACAACCTTACCGCCATCTTTGAGCCGATTGTCTAGATAATGTGGGAACCTCGACGTCTCACAACCTTATGGACCTTCACGGCCTGTTACAGGGATACGTTTACTTACTTTACTATTACGGAACACAGGATTAACCGTTTATCTGTGTAATAGGGGACGCTCTGTGTTTTCTGTGAGGTAGGAACCGAATTTGTATCTATTATTTGGGTGAAGGTAATGCTGCGAATGCCAGGCTGAGACTTTCAGCCTGTTAGTGCTCCCCCCCCCTCCCCCGTTCTTAATAGGCTGAAAATTAGTGTCGTTAATAGCAGCATCCTAACATCTGTGTAACTAAAAATAGAAGTGTCACAATAGTTATGTCTTGCTCATGCGTGTTTCAATAGATTCAGAATTATACATGTGAAAAGTCGACTCCGATCGGTCATTTACTCCTGTGGCCTGTAGAGTCACAGTGAAGAAGTGGAACAGATCTGTTTGGAGGTCGTTCATTTCACTTCCAGCGTGGTTTGCCTTGTATTTTCAGTGAAGTGACCATTAGTGACTGCGTCGTGTAAGTGATCCAAATTAGTACAGCACGATAAGTTTGTTGTCACTTCTTACGTAAGAAGTTAATTATAATAGAGAGTCCATAAAGGCTTGATCTAAGTATTCTAAACATTTTCACAAACACAGATAGTGTACCTCAGTATTTATCCATTTAAAGCACTGCATTATTATTTGTACAGCCTGCTTCAGCGTTAAGAAGCCCTGCATTTTGCTCACAAAGTATATTCAGGTGCATATGTGCCTTACGATTCTGAGAGCAAATAGGGATATTTCCTTAAACAGCGTATTTGTAACTAAGAGTAACTGTATTTTCTGTGCAGCAAGATGTGCTTTGGTCTGGGTAACTTCCATGCTCTGAACTGACATGACCTCTGGTTTTTGACGCTTAAAGCAGTACTTACTTACTTAATTATGGAGCAGAGCCCTTCTTGAGAAGCCAAATTTGCAGCTACTCAAGAATTTCCCAGCATTTTATGGAACCTGAAGGTTCATTACCGTGTTCACAAGAGTCGTCCACTGGTCCTTATCCTGTTTATATAGAGGATCCGTCCAGATCCGAGACTTTGTGTGAATTTTCGTAATGATGTTATTTTTTTACGGCGAGGAATTGTTAGCCCCACGCACAACCCCCCAAGCTGCAGGACCACCCCTTGTCGGCTGTCCGCGACTGCTTCCCTCCATAACTGGAGGGCGTCTCCTCCATCCGCAACCTGAGGACGTGCCATGCCGTGGTGACAAGAGACCTTCCTAACATGGGCAGTTGCATGTTTGCTGATGTGCGGTCTCTCTGACAAGAAGACGGGTCTGTTGTTTGCAATTGTTGCTGGCCCTCGCCAGGGCAGTCATTCTCGGGTCCGCGTACCGTGGGACTTGCGACCATATTTTACTGTCTCAGATTGGAGACTTCCCTTTTCGTCTGATCCTACGACTCGCAGGGTCACGGTGGAGATATTCCTCCCCGCCTCCACACGGGTTACTTTCGACGCCCGATTCTGAACTGAAGTCATCTTTATAACCATTTTACACGGACAGAATCTAAAACATCTTTCTCAACAATTCCTGTATTGATTGTTACGTATGCCTTGCAGCGGAAACTTGTTTATTGAGCCGTTGCCTAGCTGTGAACGTCTCTCCCTCCTCTATCCGGCCTTCAGGCGTCATGTCACAATGCTGTCGCCTGAGTTACTGAGGTCATGTGAAGGAAAGTGTAAAATGTTATCACATGAACATTCTGGGCTTCTGTGATAAGCTCGGCGTGGTCGATCTTGTTTCTTTTTTGTAATGTAAGCATCATACCGCCTCTGTGGTCCAGTGGTCACAGTTCCTGGCTACAGATCCAGAGGTCCGGGCTCGATTCCCGGCGCTACCAGATTTTTTATCTGAGAAGTAGTGGGTCTGGAACGATGTCCGCTCAGTCTCGTGATGATAATTGAGGAGATATTTCAAGGAAATAGCGGCTCCGGTCTAGAAATCCGAAATTAACGGCTGTGGGGATTCGTTGCGCTGACCACGCGACACACACTATCCGCTAAAGTTGACACTAACTTCGCCGACAAGCGGCGGTCGCTCGGTCGGTATAGTTCGCTTCCGGACTAAAATCACGGAGTTTTTTTTTAATGTAAGCATCACGTGTGGACGAATTTGGGGTAGGCCTGAAATGTGTGATCTGAGATATGAGGCAAAAGGGATCCCATACAACTACAGCGCCCAGTGAAAGCAAAGCAAGCTTAAGGCCATAATGTTAATTGAAACCACATGAAACTGTACAGTGTAAGAGGAGATGAGAGAAGCTACCATGCGTGAATATCTGCTTGAGATCTGGGTTCGAACTGCGGTTACACCGCCCACCGTGTTGTCGAAGGTCATGTACAAAACTTACTGCATTCACTTCTTTTGAAGGCCATGCTTCTGTCGGGGCAACAGATTACTACTACTGCTGCTACTACTA
>NW_019726238.1:1909233-1923974 GCF_002891405.2 Cryptotermes secundus
CAGCTCCATGAGTAAGTAAATATTATTATTATTATTATTATTATTATTATTATTATCTGAATCTAACATTGCCAATTTAGTCTCTCCTTGACTTTGTTACCTCCTTACTATGTCCACAAGTTGGGACACCACACGTTCTGTATTGGACCGTTGAAGCCCCAACCCCCTGGATCCACGGCCGCTTCTCCGTACGAGAATCAGCGTGCTCTGTAGAGCGAGGATTTATCTCGGAGTATTGCTTGCGGAACCCCAGTGGCCCGAGTGTAGGTCACTGAATTTGCACAGATCAGGACAACGCGAATTGCAGCAGCCGCTAACCACTCAGTTCATATTTGATATACACGTGATCAATTGGCTTAAGTTCACTGGCACTCGATGGATAATAATTTGACACTGCAGCGTTCACTTTTTATAAATGCTATACCTTCTCACGCATTGTTAACTTTACTAAAAGTACAAGTGCTATTGGTACAGGTCGTACAAGTACAATCGTGAGACGTAGAACTAGTGGGAGTACAAGTACCGGTCGAAGTGCTATTCACAGTTACAGTGTTATTTCTTACTGAAAACCGTCACAACACAACAATCAGTAATATGTGTAAATAGCTCTAGGAGATACTTTTGCTACATGTTTCGGCCTTCAAAAGGCCATCATCAGGCAAATACATTAAACTTTTCGTTATTGAATTGCATGTCAGTGCTAACCTTCCAAGTGTATACAATGGTATAAAATGATATGATTGAATATAAAGTATAAATTACAATAAAAGTTGAAGTCTTAAATAACCAGTTACATAGTCAAAGTATAGTTAAAAGTTGTATGTGTGATGGTATTTGGAAGTTGGCAGTAGCAGTCGTAATGTATGTGATGTTTAGCAGTAAATTAATTTGAAAACCGGTCCACTGTCTCTTGCAATTCTTAATTATCAGCTTAGATCACTTGACGGTGGCAGATTTTTTAAGTGCTGTGAACTACCGTATGGGCGGCACAAATGAGACGTCTGATTGTTAATTATTTTTATGTAACTCAATTTAAAGTCCTTGTGTGCGAACCTCGAAACCTCATAAAGGCCTACTCTATAACTTGTCTTTCGGATCTGGATAAGTTTGTCGGCCCGTATTTGTGAGGCCTAGGTCTGTTGTGTGTTTTACTTTGTTGGTCAGTTAATTGAATTCTTCTCACAGTTACTGAAGTATACTGCTGGAAAGAACGCGCCATAGCTCAAGCGGTTAGTCGCTGGCTTCCCACCGCGGCGATCCGTCTTCGAGCCAGGGTCTGGTCAAGTTTGATTTGTGGTGGACAAAGTGGAGCTGGGGCGGGATTTCTCCGAGTACTTCGGTTTCCCCTGCTAATCTTCATTCCACCAAATTTTCCATCACCAAAATCACCCGTAGCAGGTACAATAGGCCAATCAGTGGTCGCCGTGCCGAGTGGACCCTGTTGGACCCCACCCCCCACTAAGCGAATTAAAAAAAACTGCAGGAAACGAAGTAATGGCGAATCTAATTTCTTTGGCAATCTCCAGTCTGGCGTTTTTGTTTATGCCGTTTTTAGTGCAGGTGAGTCGGTATAGCGACTAGTCTCCGGACTGCAGGACTCAGGAATCGGGGTTCGATTCCCTGCAAAGATAAAGAATTCTCTCCATTCGGCCACCTGTACAATGGGTCCCTGGGAGCAGTTTCGCCGGGGCTAAAGTGGTAGGGGCTTGAAGCTGACCGCTCAGCTCCGTCTAGTTCGAAGGTTAAGAATGCGGAGCTGTACGTCCACTCCCCCATGCTCCTACATGGCGTGGCGCTTAATTAATTAAGCACATGACTAACATTGCCTTTACCTTTTTGGTGATTTGAGAGACTGGAAACTGTGTACGGCCAAGGAGAGGTGGAAAGAAACGGGGAACCCCAAGTACCTGCACACTGCATGTTTATGTACCAAAGGTTTTCGATCTTGTTCCTGTAGGTGTGCAGTCCATCAAGTATTTTAAACCTGAACACATTCCAGAACATTTCCTGGACTAAAAACCTCGAGGAACAGGGTCCATTGGACGCCCGAAGTTATGCTTGAAGGAGCAACCTATTTTACAGGGGAACAGGACGGATCGAAAGGTCCAACCCTTGATGACAATGATGATAATGACGACTTTAATTTGACATTGACTGAAATACAGACAAGTTACTATAGCGGGCACGCGGTAGCGTAGTTGGTTGAGGCTCTGTGCTACAAGCCCGAAGGTCGGGATCGAATCCCCTTGAGGTGGATTTTTTTCAATTGACCTAACTAATCCTTCCAGCCGCACCATTGCCCCGGGGTCGACTCAGCCTCTAACAGAAATGAGTACCAGGAATATTCTTGTGGGTAAAGGGCGGCCGGCGCGTTGGGCTGACAACCTTACCGCCATCTATGAGCCGATTATCTAGAAAATGTGGAAACCTCAACATCTCACAACCCTATGGGCCTCCACGGCCTGTTACAGGAGTACCTCTACTTTATCTGTAACTAACATACCGCAATGCATTTATAATCTCCAGAATTTATAAAATAAGGCAAGCCGAATCACACAGACCCTACCTTGTATCTAAAATGTTTCAGTTTGATGGTAAGGAAATGTGATCTGCAGAATGGTACACGCGCTTTCGAACCCAGTACCTGGGACACTAGAACTCTTGTTTTCTGACGCAGACATTCGATCCTCGGCTAGACGATCTGTTGAGGTGGTGGGGCATGTAGCATGAGTGGCCATTCTTCGAACTTCAGTTCATTGTGCATTTTCCTCTGCAGTTAACGTTAATATTTTAATTCGCTTAGTGGGGGAGGGTGGAGTCCACCTGTGTCCACTCACACGGCCACTGATTGGCCTATTGTAGCCTGCCCCGGGTGATTATGATAATGGAGAATTTGGTAGAATGAAGATTGGCAGGGGAAACCGAAGTACTCGGAGAAAACTCGCCCCACCACAAATCCCACTTGGCCAGACCCGGGATCGAACCTGGGCCGCCGTGGTGAGAAGCCAGTGACTAACCGCTTGAACTATGGTACGGCCGTTCATTTGACGTCACACCCTATGCCGAAAAAACAACGCTTGTAGTGCTGAGAAGTTTGGCCGTGACTGGGAAATTGCCTGCAACCAGCATAATGTGTGCACGCTACACGGTTGTTTGAACCGTACACACAAGTCAGGCTTACAACTCCACATCTTCTGAATAACATTTTATATGCTTTGCTGGTGATCTTTCTCGACCTTGGCGTTGTCCTCAAATCAAAGGTCGGGTCATCTGCCTCGGGCATCTTAGCTTCTATCGTAATGTTTTGGCTCCATGGAACATTTTGAGTTTTGTTGCCGTTAGTTGGGCATCCAGCAGGCAACATTGCCACAGTGATGTCTGGAGCAGCCTTAGAGCCAACTCAGGAGAACTGACGCTACTGAAAACTGGACACATCCTACTCGGCAGTTCATCTTCGTAGGCGGAGGAAAGAGTTTCCCGAAATGTGGAAATGCAACACAACCCATCAGTAGCACACAGACTGGATTGTGTTGGTGCCACGGCGACCAATTTTATCTCTAACTGATCGGTATTATCTTAAAAAGGAACATCTGTGTAAGCTCCATGAATTGGTTGGCTGACAGCACTGTGGTATGGGGATAGAGGTTGCTGGAGGTATCGAAGTCTGATAAAACGTTAAAATAATCTTTTATGAAGTCTCTAAATGATCCAGTAGCTCGAATTCTAACTCTTAACGGTCCTTGTTGTAATGCTCCGGTAGCTCGAATTCTAACTCTTAACTATCCTTGTTGTAATGCTCCGGTAGTTCGAATTCTAACTCTTAACGATCCTTATAATGCTCCGGTAGCTCGAATTCTAACGCTTAACGGTCCTTGTTGTAATGCTCCGGTAGCTCGAATTCTAACTCTCTACGATTCTTGTGTTACTTGAGTGGCTCGGATCGTTAACTTTTAACGATTCTCGTAATACTCGGGTGGCTTGAATCGTGACTCTTAACGACCCATGGTAAAGTATTAATTAATTGATTTTATTTTAATTCTTTAAAGGTTTGATACTACGAATATACGATACTCGTAAATTATTTGATGCCCCTTTATTGAGTTTATAATGAGATCAGTGGAATTATAGGGTAATTTGGGTTAGAATGCTGAGAAATTGGTCTAAGCCTTGGGCTCAGGAGACGTAAGCCTGTACGTCCCCTGTTATAATGAACTTGACTTACGACCCGTTGTCGGAAACACATTATGTCATAAGTCCGAGGTACGATTGGAGTTTATCTCGGCTGACGTTTCCCGTACTTTCGTCACACTCCCAAGCGGAGTCCCAACACAGCATCTTAGAATAGGTAAGCACAGTTACTCCCCATTATGATTTTCCTTTAACCCAAGATTTGTGAAATGACGGGCACTACCCGCTGGAGGTTTGCTGAGATATCAGAAATTATTATAAATGCAGACGGTCGTGTACAGATTTGGCGAGTCAGTAAATGGGTAAGATTTAATATTGGTGCTTACTGCCCCCCCCTCTAATTTCTTGCTTAGCTTACTTTTCGACCGTGAAGACGGAGGCGATATTCCTCCGAAATATCCGTTGACTTTCACTGGACTGCCGCAGAAGACAGAACTATTCGTAGTCACCGCTTTGAGTATCCCGGGTCTAACACCTTCGTCTTGATTGCGCGGGTATTTTCTTTTTAAATATTTGGCAGTGACAAGACATGTCTCTCTTCTGCCATATTTCCTGTACAACATAATTTGAATTACAAGTTGTTCGTAACAAAGTGCTTCATTCCAGCTTGTAAACTTAGTATAGAAATAAAATCGCTTTTCCTTGAAACGACAGCCTCTGTTGTCTAGTGGTCAGACTTCTTGCCTGCAGATCCAGAGGTCCCTGGTTCGATTCCCGACGCTACCAGATTTTCTGAGAAGTACTGGGCCTGGAACGAGCTCCACTCAGCCTCGTGAGGATAATTGAGGAGCAATTTCAAGGAAGTAGAGGCTCCGGTCTAGAAAACCGAAATTAACGGCTGTGCGGATCCGTTGCGCTGACCACGCGACACCCTCTATCCGCTAAAGTTGGCACTAACTTCGTCGATAAGCGGCGGTCTCTCTGTCGGTAAGTTCGATTGAGGACTACAGGTCACGGAGTTTTAAGTTTTTTTACCTTAAAAGACGCACGTTGCTAATTCTGTACCTCAGAATGGCGGAGTGATATGTTTAGTGTTTCTCTCCATCACGGTTATAATTAGCGTACGTTAAATGAATGAATTAAGTAATTACTGTACAGTTTCCATGTATTTAAATTTTCTCTATATAATTTAAAGTTGCGAAAGAAATAAATACTGGAAGCGGGATCTATTTTTTTTATAAATTAATTTGTTAAACTCTGGACCACACACGCACGCACGCACGCACGCGCAGGCATACGTCTGTAGGCTGATCTTGTGATCTGCGTTGGTTTTGAGCATCAGTGTGAAGACTTGACGCGTAATCCCGTTCATATGCACCCTCACATTGATGGAGTAATAGCAGGTTCTCATTTGCTTAGTTTTTGTTAGTTGGAGTGAGTTTCTTCAAGTACAAATGCCAGACTCCGTTGAGATTTGATTCTTGACTACATGAAATATTTCCTAGCTCTCTTCGTTCCTGTCGCAACTAACCCACACTTCAGGCCGCGCCATAGCTCAAGCGGTTAGTCGCTGGCTTCCCGCCGCGGGTCTGGTCAAGTGGGATTTGTGGTGGACAAAGTGGCGCTGGGGCAGGTTTTCTCCGATTACTTCAGTTTCCCCTGCCAGTCTTCATTCCACCAAATTCTCCATCACCATAATCACCCGGGGCAGGTACAATACGCCAATCACTGGCCGCCGTGCCGAGTAGACCCAACTGGACTCCCCCCCCACACACACTAAGCGAATTAAATTTTTTTTTAAGTAATGCATATTGGATCAGAAGTGACAAGCTTTAGTTTCGAACTGTGCAGTTGAGCCTGTTGAAACTAAAGAAAAGGGTAGGTTGGAAAGCGTTGCGTAATACGCCTTATTTGGAGTATTTTATGGTTGCTTTTATCTTTGCTACACACAGCGTGAATCAGAGATACTGTCTCAGCGCTGAGTTCACTCTGTGAGCCCTGCTCATGATTTGTTATGCCGTGCTGTGCGAGAAGTTGTGTTGCAAGCTGCAGTGAGTTACTGCTGGCCGACATTTCGTTGAAGGAAAGTAATAAAAGGAGAGTGCCTGCCTTCCAGAACAGTTTTATGAGTGGCCTTCGTTTCTTCTCAATATTTAAACAGTGTAGCAGACTGGTGTAGTGTGACCGCCTTGTGGTCTGGTAGTCAGAGTTCCTGGCTACAGATCCACAGGTCCGGGTTCGATCCCCGGCGCTACCATATTTTGTGAGACGTAGTGGGTCTGGAACGGGGTCCACTCAAGCCTCGTGAGGATAACTGAGCAGCTATTTCCTCGAAACTGCTCTGGTCTAGAAACCCGAAATTAACGGCCGTGGGGATTCGTTTCACTGACCACGCGAAACCCTCTATCCGCTAAAGTTGGCACTAACTTTGCCGACAAGCTGCGGTCGCTCGATCGGTATAGTTCGCTTGCGGACTAAAACACGGTTTTTTTTTATGTTTTGTGTTGTTTACACGACGAAATTAATAAGAGATAATACGCACAATCGTTATGTCTTGAATAAACTGAAATTTTTACAAGCGTCTGAACTCATTTGAAACCATCTGTAATATCCCTTGGGATCGTCAGTGTTTTCTGTATATTCTGGAATATACTGACACGTATCGTCACTCTAAGGCAATTGACACCGGCGGACTTTCCGAGGAGCGAAAACCGGGACACACGTGGACCTCTCAGAGCGAAAGCATTTTGTGTAGGCTGCCGGATTGTAGATAATGGGGAAGAAGGCGGCCAGCATAGCGATGAATTTTCAGTCAGTATCATAAAAGGCTCGAAATGTTTGTCGAGCCGAAAATCATTAATTTTGTGGTAGTCACTATTTACCTTTAGCCCGAAAGTAACATTTTCGAGACATTCAGCAAAGGTATGGGTACTAGTACATCATTCGTGATGCGCCATAGGCCCAGTATGGGACAACTCATCCCTGCAGGTCGAACCAGAATTTTGCAACACACAACAAGCGCCACTCTGTTTATTTGACGGTGTTGGTATGGAAGCTGACCGCAGAGTGAATTATAAAGCTCCCGTTTGGAGACGGGTTAGAATACCTGTACTGTAGGCCCGCGAGTCATAGAAGCCGACGAAAAGGGACCCCAACGCCGGGGTGTATAACTGCGCCTCCCTGTCACTGGTGTCCTCCAGGTAAGAGCTGGGTGCAAGGCTGACGACCTTGCTCTGAAAAAAATAATGTTGATGGATTCAGAGCAGTGAAAGCGTACGGTCTGGCAGATTCTTCTAAGGAAGGCTACGGCTCAAGAAGGGCTCTTTTGCCAATGATGAATTATAAAGTGGCTGCCCCATCCAGAAGATGGAAGCATTATGTTCCTCTGAAACTTAGAAGACCTTGTCTTATACTGCTACACAGCGGAAGAATCCCTCCTACCCATAGAAGGTTTTAAAATATGTGGCCTTGAAAAAGGTGGTTTCCTGCCTACGGTTCTCGTTGGCCCGAATGAGGATTAATTTCCTTATCGCCTCCTCTTTGAGTGACATTTTTGCCACTTGCCTGTAAAAGTGAGCCATTTCCTCACGCAACACAGCAGTTTACTCCGAAACGTCATTCCTCCCGATTTCAATTTCAAGTTATGAAGAATAATTGTAACATTTTCTTAGTTGTCTCATATGTAAGAATATTGTTTGTTGTTTCTACCTTATCTACGGTAAGAGCTCATATCCACAGCGCGTTTTCAGAAATACCGTTTCCTGTTATTGTCTTTCTTATCGTGTGTAGGCAGAAAGGCTAGTCCGCCTGGTTACTTGGCTATTATTTCTGTGATAAGTTATATTAAAGAATATATCTATTTTGAAGGGTTTTGTCTTCTGGGACGGTAAAGTAAGTGAATGTATCCTAGTAACGGGCCGTGGAGGGCCATAGGGTTGTGAGATGTTGAGGCTCCCACATTTTCTAGACAATCGGCTCACAGATGGCGGTAAGGTTGTCAGCCTTACGCGCCAGCCGCCCTTTACCCCCAAGAATATTCCTGGTACTCATTTCTAATAGAGGCCGAGTCTACCCCAGGGTCATAGTGATCGTCTGGGATACAACCCCATTTATGCAGGTGACTTCCAGCGGACTACAAGGCGGCACATCCCACAGAACCCGAAATTCTACATTTGATTTCCCGTTGCTAATGGAATCTGTAAAGGGGCACTATGCTACAAGCCGGAAGGTCGCGGGATCGAATCCCAATGAGGTGGATTTTTTTAATTTGCTTAATCTTTCCATCCGCATTATGACCCTGGGGTCGACTCAGCCTGTAACAGAAATGAGTACCAGGAATATTTTGGGGGGCAAAGGGCCGCCGGCGTGTAAGGTTGACCTCACCGCCAATTATGAGTCGACTGTCTATAAAATGTGGGAACCTCAACATCTCACAAATCTATAGGCCCCCACGGCCTGTTACGGGGATACCTTTACTTTAATGGAATCTGTATACGTGTTCCAGTTTAATTAAGCTGCTAGCCCTATACGTTCTGCATTGAAATATCTTTTTTTTTCATTCGTCGAAAATTGTAGTCATTTGGTTTCAGAATGAGTCGTTACATAATGTTGCGAAGTTGGAAGGTAACGAACTGTGGTTTGTCAGATTAGTAACACGAGGAGAATCAAAGAGAAATTTCTCGAGTCGGCCAAGGATACGAGATGATTCTTTGCAGCTTCAGCTTTGAAGGAACTTCCTTGCCTGTTGCTACGTAGCAGCGCCGTGTCAGTACCTCACAGTTCTGGTAACCCACTTCGGACGGCATATAACAAGCCTTGAGCAATTCATGTAATTTTAATGGCCTGAGAACGCCAGATCCACTTTGCCTCTCCCCTCCCCACCCTTCGCACCGAGTCGCATTCTTCCTTCCTCACACCGACAGTGCAATGTTATAGGCCTACTTTTGTTTATTAATACGTTCGTTTAGTTATTCATTGGCGTTCTTTCAAAACGTGGTACCCCAGAAGGGCGGACATGTAGGAACACTCTGATGGACATTTTTTTTCCCTTGGCACTACAGCCCCAGTGGGCCTAGGCCTACCTCCATGAACTTCTCCGTTCACTTCGGTTTTTCTAGATCTTACACATTCGTAGGACTCCTTGGGCGGGTGATCAGCTCGTCACAAGGCCTCTACCTGTACAGAAACACAGAAAAACGCACACACAAACTAAACATCCATGCCCTGAGTGAGATTCGAACCCACAGTCCCGGTTTCCAAGCGAGCGAAGACAGTACATGCCTTAGACCGCTCGGCTACTGTGACCGGCAGTGTATAAGAATAATATATAAGAATTCAGTTCGTACCTCACAGGAAACAGATCCGAACCCACGATCCAGGTTTCCAAACGAGCGAAGACTACCGTGACCGGCAGAACTTTGGTTGGTTCCGAACCTCGGAACTTCTCCATACTAGGCCAGTGTCTTACCCATATACCACCAACACCACCTCATGGACTTTAGGGCACCATAAAAGGTCGGGAAGTTCTTACTAGCTGAACGACTGTATCTTTTTACGGAAGATTCTGTTCTGGAGTTACTAAGTAAGTGCTCTCGGAAACGTGTAGGTGTAGGTGTAGGGAAATAATTGCTCAAATGAGGAGCTTCATGTTTAATGCTTTGCACTGAATATTTTAGGGTTATAAAATGAAGTATAAGATAGGCTGGACATGCAGTACGCTCACAATGATGAGAAATGCGTACAAGATTTGTGTCGGTATACCAGAAAGAAAAAGGCGATTTCATACACGTAGACGCTGATAGGAAATTAATTTTAAACGTTCGAAGCCCGAAGTTCAAGTAAATAACATTGAAGAATTAATTTCTTATCCCGCAGAAAATAATACATTTCCATTATAAATATAAGTTTAATAATTCTGTATAGACTTCGTGGTTTTAGTCCGCAAGCAAACTATACCGACCGAGCGACCGCCGCCAACTTTAGCGGATAGAGGGTGTAGCGTGGTCAGCGCAGCGAATCCCCACTGCAGTTAATTTCGGATTTCTAGACTGGAGTCGCTATTTCCTTGAAATAATTCACTGATTAGCTCTGACCCCGTTCCAGACCCAGTACTTCTCAGAAAATCTGTTAGCGCCGAGAATCGAACCCGGAACCTCTGGATCTGTAGCGAGGAACTCTGACCACTAGGCCACAGATGTGGTCGTTAATTCTGTATATGGAAATGATAACTCTTTATTGCTAATTACACGAAATACGCAAAGACACTTTGTGGGCTAAGTGTTAAAGAAGGCGGTGTATATGTTTGTCGCTGTGCTGGGAGGCGTTAAAGTGGTTTGTAAGGAAACGAGGAAAGATGTGAAGGTGTGTACTGGGCGGCGGTTTTTATGGCGGGCTGCTTTGTGAATGCATTGGTTTGCAAATTTCTGAGGTGTGGAGGAATGAACTCAGGACGGTAATAATGCCGGCACCCGCGGTAAGGTCCGAGACCTTGATGTTGACGTCGGTGATGACGATGCATTATTGAAGAAAACATAATTATTATGTCTGTAAACTGATTTACATCCCTTGCAACAAGAGACCAATTTTTTAAAGCATATTAAGCTTTCATCAAACAAATCCGTGAATGTTCTCTTCATTGGGTATGTATCTGTACGTAATTGATATCGCAGTGTCGCGAAAGCTACAGAAATTAACAACAAACAAAGTGAACAAAGTGAAACTTGAAGGAAAGAGACCATTTGTAAGACCTGGACGTAGATAGGGGTATAATACTAAACTGGAGCTCAAGAAATGGGTTGGAAGGAGTAGACTGGATTAGTTTGCATTGGGATAGAGGTTACTGGCTCTCTGATGAACACGGTAATCTTGCCTAGCTGATAAAACTATTCTCTTTTTATTGACGCCGCTGCATGGGGCTATCGAACAGCTTCCGAATGAAGTACAGTCCGTCTTTGGAATGTGATGGAACAGGTCACAACCACTTCCTTCATTTCCATTTCATTATGTCATTCAGAATATTCGTCGTTTGGCTGTATGCATTTGATATAGCGACGGTAAATAAATCAAGAAAAAATAGGTAGTCCGCACACCGGCATGCGTCAAGACATGTAACAGTCGGGACACGATGTGTGCGGCATGGAGCAAAGAAAGGAGCACAGTTGAAACGAATGAGATAATGAGAACCGCCGCACACCGGTCTGAGTCATGATGTTTTCATAATCTCGTTCGTTTCAACTGTGCTCCTTTCTTTGCGTCATGTCGCAGACATCGTGTCCCGACTGTTACATGTCGTGACGCATGCCGGTGTGCGGCCTACCTTACGCTTAGCGCAGACAGGGATAAATCCCGAACACGAGGCTATGGTCTTTTTCCTTTTTCCATCTCGAGGGTTAATTGCAAGCCCATTTCGATATTCAAGTGTTTTAAAATTTATCTTGCCATCTACTTCTGGGTTTTCTCACGTCTCGCCCTTCTTTAGGATTGTGTAAATATGCTGATTTTGGTAAGGAGCCGGTGTAGCGGCGGGCTGCGGGCTTCAAGGCCCGGATTCGATTCCCGGCGGTGGAAGATTCTCTCTACTTCACAGCGTCCAGACTGGCTGTGGGGCCCACCCAGCCTCCTATCTAATTGGTACCGGGAACTCTTTCCCCGGGGATAAAGCGGCAGGGGCGTGAAGCTGGCCACTCACCTCCAACTATTGTCAAGGTCAAGTATGGCTGAGCTATACCCCTACTTCCCCATACGTGTTCATAGCATAGTGCTTAACTAATTAAGCACAGGGAGAACTTTACCTTAGCTACTTAGTCTACTATCTTGAATCCTATTTACACATTATTTAAATTTAATTGGCATTTTACTTTTATCATTTTCGCAGAACTTCTAATTCACTGTTCGGTATCGTAAAGTTATCCCTGTCAATTGTGTTTTTCTATTGCTAGTGGGGTGGGACTATGTCCCTTGTACTGTGACCACTTCTGGCCTATTGTACCAGCGCCAGATGATATGTGAGGGTGATTGTGGAGCAATTGGTGGAATGAAGATTGGCAGGGGAAACCGAAGTACTCGGAGAAAACCTGCCCCAGCGCCACTTTATCCACCACAAATCCCACTTGATCAAACCCGGGCCGCCGCGGTGGGAAGTCAGCGACTAACCGCTTGAGCTATGGCGCAGCCATATCAATAATGTTAGAAATTTCATGAGTTCTTTTTTTTTTTTAATTCAGGTAAACCCTGTCTTAAGGTGATTTCTAAGAGTTTTAATTTTTGTAAATGGAGATAATAGAAAATAGAATTGTTAGTGTAAAAAAATATGAGTCGTTATTTCGGTTGACCAGATCACACAATTTCAGCACTGACACGAAAGGAATAACGAAAATTTCAAATTGTGCGATTTCAAGTTAGGCGTACACCCGTTGAAACACAGTGACCGAGGTCAAGGGATACGTGTACACGATCTATTGTTATTAGTTTGACGACAATTACTGTATTGTTAGTTTGGCGTAGTGTACCATTGCATGATACCTGTACTCACCGGATAGTTCTGGTCTGATGAACGCTGGATGCCGTTCCTTGGACAAGGACGATATTAAATGAGCGACCTTCAAGTGTGGGAAGAATGCAGACAAGCAAGAAGACATTCTTCCGAGTCGCTTGTTCGTTTCAAGGAAGCAGTGGAGTACTGAAATGTATGCAATTCGCGGAATCCAGGAAGTTTTTAATTAATGAGGTAGGCATTTAGGAAATACTGAGCTGCCCACAGACAAACAGAAAACTTGATGCGATACAAGCTATATATTACTTTGTATAATTACACAAGGAATTGAAAGACGGGAGCGCTAAGCATAAGGACTCTGTTGATGGGCTGCGTGTGTCCTCCAGTAGTCGAACAAATGTGCCTTTGTGTGCACTAACTTGCTGAAGTGGTCGTTTGCTGAACATAAACAAATTTGAGCTGATCTGAATTCTGATTGCTGCCAGCTCCTGAGACCACAAAAAACACAATCGGCTCTTTGAATCACGAGCTTCATATAAATAATATTTGAAGATTCACTTGTTCTCGCACAGAAAACGCTTTGCATCTCCTTTTCAAACATAAACCGGCTATCGCTGTTTAGAGAAATATTCGCTCTTTGCTGTGAGAATGATATAAACTTACTTACTCGTGGAGCTGAGCCCTTCTTGAGGAGCCGCCAATTCTGCAACTACACGAAAATTTCACAACATTTTATGGAACCCGAAGGTTCATTACAGTGTTCACAAGAGCCCTCCACTGGTCCCTATCCTGAGCCAGATCAATCCAATCCATACCATCCCATCCTGTCTCTCTAAGATCTATTTTAGTACTGTCCACCCACCTACGCCTTGATGTTCCCAGTGGTCTCTTACCTTCTGGCTTTCCCACCAATATCCTATATGCTTCCCTCGTCTCCCATTCGTTCTACATGCCCTGCCTACCTGAGAATTATATAAAGCATACAAAAATTGCAAAGACTCCGATTTCTAAAGATGTTAAAGTAGGTTAAACACTTGGTAACCTCTGGGCGTCAAAGGTTTTAAATAAACCGGAAGTGTGATATATGGAGTTAGTAATTGTTTCAACAGCGCTGTGTAAACTGCGAGGGAAAGTGACATGAGAAGGCCACTGTACGTTGTGAAGATGAAAATAATGCGTATAGTGCACTCGCGGGTTATTTCGAACCGTATCTGTATTAGAGGAATACCGCTGATCTAACTCCTAGGAACAGTTCCAAATTAACTGTCGAAGTAAAATAACCTCATGTCTCAAGGAGGCCTCTGAGCCAAATTATAAGGACATTTCCCGCCCAACAATAGTCTCTAACGCCTCTGGTAGATGGGGGAAGCATCTAGATACCGCTGAGCCAGTAGAGGCCGAACTCGCTGGCTGAGTCGGGACTGATGACACTCACCAGTATCGGTAGAGTATAGAGACTGGTAGAATATCACAGGGGGACGTAAAATAGACCACTGGTCGCGGCGCATGGGGAAACCCACCCCCTCCAATAATAATAATAATATGTGTACATGGTCCGTCATATACTGAGCAGTATGGATACATTCAGTTGACTTGATCAGTGGATCCGGTAACTGTAATTCAATCAGGAATTCTTGATGATGTTAAAATCCGTAATATTGGATTGTAACACCATAGATGTCGAAGACATTTTTATGAATATAATTCACTGATAAATTTGAGTTTTAACTATCTGATATTTAGGTCTCTGGCAATTTTGTTCAATCCAGATTATGTATTTGTCTTTTTGCCGTGTTTATATTATTTAATATTTTGTTCGTTTTAGGAAGAAAACATTATTTTCTTGATGCAGATTTCATTTCTTGCAGTGAATGTTTACATAATGAACATGGAGTTGACGTAAGAAAATAGAGCCCTGCATTACTGCCAGATGCAAGTCATGAAAATTTGTATGTATATATGTATTGTCACGAGGCACGCGGTAGCGTAGTGGTTGAGGCACTGTGCTACAAGACAAAGGTCACTGGTTCAAGTTCCGATGAGGTCATTGGATTTTTTTTTCAATTTACCTAATCCTTCCGGCCGCACTATGGCCCTGGGGTCGACTCAGCATCTAACAGAA
>NW_019726238.1:1924118-1936170 GCF_002891405.2 Cryptotermes secundus
AGGATAAAGTAAATTGAAAAAAAGTCAAATGATCTCATCGGGACGCGAAACCGCGACCTTCCGGCTTGTAGCATAGTGCCTCAACCAACTAAGCTACCGCGTGTCCCCCATAACGTTTAGGTAACTGGTTAAATAATATTTCTTTTGCGGCCTTGGAGTATTCCTTTCCCACTCATATCTGCCTCCTTTCTCATCCCATTGTTGCAAAATGTAATCAGGAAATTCATTTAATCCCAGCAATTCGTTGCAGGTGCGGAGTCAAGCAGAAAAGCAAAGTCCCTGTGCTTAATTACGCTTGATATTAAGGCATGGGGGAATGGAGATACAGCTCCACTCATCCATAACCTCGACACTAAATGGTAGTGAGTGCACAGCCTTAAACCTCGGCCGTTATCCCCCGGTACCCACTGAATAAGAGACTGTGTGTCCCTGAGGTTCAATAACTTGTTCATAGAGCCCGGATGACCTGTGCTTCTTCCATAACTTGAAGAAGAGTTATATCTTCCGGGATATAACGTGGCATAAGCTGGTGGAAGTCAGCCGACGTTTCGGGTAGCATTTCGTTTCCATCTTTATATTCGAAAAGTAAGCCAAGCAAGAAACAGGCATGAAGCAGGCATCAAGTAGCTCTGCTTAATCTGCGCCCAGAAGGATGGAGGCGAAATATTCTTCCGAAACGTCGGTTGATTTTCACCGGATTACACTGCGTTATAACCCACAAAACAGAACTCTTCATAACCACCGCTGTAAATACCTAAAGGTAACATTTTATCACTTTTGCGGTAACCGGAAACTGGAGGACACTCCCTTGTCAGCTGTCCATGGCTGCTTATTCACTGTATTCCTATGGAAGGCAGCTCTAGAACGTTCCATGCATGGTCGCAAGAAACCGAGGTGTCGCGTATTTCATAAGGAATTGAAATAAGTGGTGATCTCTGATGTTATTTTTGGCGAGTTGCAGTGAAACGTTGCTAAAATGCGCTTGTTGGCTTCTCCGTATCTTGTCTGTGTCTCGGCGTGTCCGTTCATCTTTTAAAATATGAGCAGTCCCGAACCGCTTAAGTGACTTTCGTGAAATCTGACATTAAGGAGTTTTCGCTAAAATTTGTAGACACATTTCAGTTTTTGTTAAAGTCGAACGCCATTAACACGCATTTCCGTGTGTTTATGCTTGAATCTCGAACGTAAATAGCTAAATATTTGTCGGAACAGAAAACGTGTACAGAAGTTCAAGAAAAAAAACGAAACACATTTTGTTCTGAATACATTTACTCCGCTTTAGGAGCTGAGATATTACGTATTTCCCAGAAGAGTTCTGTCTTCTGTGATATACTGCCCTGTAGTCCGTTGAAAGTCAGCTGACGTTTCGGGGGAACATGTCGCCTCCATCTTCAGGGTCAAAGAATAAGCAAAACAAGAAACCATTGTGAAGCCCTCTTTCACGCTGATTTCTTGCTTTTGTTTGTTCTTCTACTTTGAAGTTGACATGCCCCTCCGAAACGTCGGTTTACTTTCAACGGACTGCTCAGCGTTACATTCCAGAAGATGGAACTGTTCATAATCACCGCTGTGAGAACCTCAAATCCTACGTTTCCTACCGAAGTTAGCGAACGCTCAGCGTACGTATCCTCACTTTCCCGTAATCAGATTTCGGAACTGGAGCGTCAGAACGCAAGAAATTGTGGACTTCAGTACCAGAACCGGAAATACAATGAATATAGGGGTTACCAACCTAGAAGTAACTTTTTGTTTTGTTTTATTGCTAGTGGAGTAGGACTAAGTCCCTTGTACTGCGGCCACTTCTGGCCTATTGTACCAGCCCCCGATGATAGGTGAGGGTGATTGTGGAGCAATTGGTGGAATGAAGATTGGCAGGGGAAGCCGAAGTACTCGGAGAAAACCTGCCACAGCTTCACTTTGTCCACCACAAATCCCACTTGATCAAACCCGGGATTGAACCCGGGCCGCCGCGGTGGGAAGCCAACGACTAACCGCTTGAGCTATGGCGCGGCCTATCAAGAAGTACTCGTAACTTAGTGAAGGATGAGAATGGTGATCTGTTTGCAGATTTCCACAACATTTTGAATAGGTGGAGGAACTACTTCTGTCAGTTATTGAATGTGCGTAGGGTCAGTGATGTTAGGCAGAGAGAAATCCATACAGCTGACCCGTTATTACCTTATCCCAGTCCTTTTGAGGTTGAAATTGCTATTGCAAAGTTGAAAAGGTATAAATCGCCAGGAAGTGATCAAAATCCGGCAGAACTCATTTTAGCAGGAGGTGAAATATTACGTTCTAAGAATTGTCTGATTAGTGGAAGGAGTTCAACAAAAGTTCTATAAATCATCAGACGAAAAGGGGCAAGAAGGGTCCAGTTGGTTGCGGAAACCCTGGTTTTCACCTTACGTATCCATTTTTCTGAAGAAATTGTAGTGACCGCCTCTGTGGTCTAGTGGTCAGAGTTCCTGCTCCAGATCCAGATGCCCGTGTTCGATTCCCGGCGCTACCAGATTCTCTGTGAAGTAGAGGGCCTGGAACGGGTCCACTCAGGCTCATGAGGATAATTGAGGAGCTATTTCAAGGAAATAGCGGCTCCGGTCTAAAGAAACCGAAATTAACTGCCGTGGGTATTCGTTGCGCTCACCACGCGGCACCCTCTATCCGCAAAAGTTGGCACTCACTTCGCCGACCAGCGGCGGTCGCCCGGTCGGTATAGTTCGCTTGCGAACTAAAACCACGGAGTTTTGTTTAGTGGCATGCAGTGACGTATGCCACTTTTGGCTTCATGAGGTGTGTCCCAAGAGGCACGAGGAGCGAGGTCGCAGAAACAATGGACTGTAATCGTTGTGCATGCCATTTATTGAGATTTGAAAGGCGCTTCCGAAGAAATCTATGCCTTCACACACGCGACATTTTCTTTCTGCCAAGCTTGGTGACTATATTGCGTGTTGAAGTAATTGTAAAATGTAAAGGAAGGCACGTGAAAGGCTGTCGGAGACGCTCATGCGTTGATATCCGAGACTGTAAGCCAGCGTACGCTTTGTTTGATGTCTTGTGGGATCCAGAAAATTGTTGTCACTGAGCCAACACGTGTTGAAACACAAATGAAATTACACTTACCCCTCTCCTCGGCCCACAGACACGAAATTTGCATTTAAAATTACCGATCATCATCGTTATATGGCGATTATTGTTGCACACTCTGGGGAGGTCACGGTTCAAACCTTGATAGCTACTGGCTGCGGGCTGGACGGCAGAGGGGTCAAAGTTCGAGTATCGGTAGAGGTGAGATTTTGTCATCTGCAGCCGGTGCTAAGGTGTCTCTTACATCTGGGCATAATGCTTGGTTAGTTAAGCACGGGCACAACTTTGTCGTACATTTACTTAACCACAAATATATTGTTTTGTTGTCGTGTTACCCCATTGCTCGCTGAATACTGGAAGCGATTTATCTTGGTGGATAGCTATCTGTAGCAGAGCAGTCACATTGGCTGTGGGTAGGTGATAGTCGGGAACAAAGAAATGCACACAAAGGGACTCAAACCTGTGACCATAGCGTTGCCTTGACTTAAGATAATGTTCGGATTGCAAACACTTTCTTAATATGTTGAAAGTATCGTTAGAAGGACCCGCGCAAGAGTTCGGTTATATAACCGAAAACCGTTTAAGGGTAAAAATCATGTAAATTATATTTATAAATTCGGTTTCAAATCCACCACGGCGGACCAGGTTCAATCCTAGGTCATGTAGAAATGCTGGCGCACAAAGTGGAACTGGGGTAGTTTGCTACGAGTACTTCGGCGTCCACTGCCACACCAGTCGCTTCGAATTTTTTAATCTTCCTCTCGTCGGCGCTATATATACTGACATCGTCGTGAGTAAAGGTATCCCTGTAACAGGCCATGAAGGCCCATAGGGCTGTGAGACGTCGAGGTTCCCACATTATCTAGACAATCGGCTCACAGGTAGCGCTAAGGTTGTCAGCCTTACGCGCCGGCCGCGCTTTACCCCCAGGTATATTCCTGGTACTCATTTCTGTTAGAGGCTGAGTCGACCTCAGGGCCATAATACGGCTGGAAGGATTAGATCAATTGAAAAAATCTCATGACCTCATCGGGACTTGAACCCGCGACCTTGCGGCTTGTAGCATAGTGCCTACACCAATTGCTCTACCGCGTGCCCCTTATATAGCAAGCTTAAACTCTACAAGAACAAGCAACATCTTAAGTGGCAAATGACAGCCCATCAGTAATCAGATTTATAGTACAGAAATATTTCTGTTCGTCAAAGCAGTAGCATATGGCGTGTGTAGTTTTGTATAGATTAATGTTTCTGTTTTATTTCAGGTGAGTACCTGGCTCTAAACATGGGCGAGCGTTGGTACGTTGCATTGGTGGTAAGTCGTGACATGTAATGAACAGGATACGTTTTCTGTTGTTCTCTTTAAATATATTTTCAGTTTTAACTGCCTGTTTCTGTATGAAAACGTAATGCTTTTTTACGAGTACTTTGTTTTTGTGAACGAAACATAGTAATCTAATTCGTGCAAGTTAGTTAGTTTTGAAAATGTTTTGCTCTTCGGAGGTCACGGTTCAAAACTTGGAGGCCCACCAGGCATTTTCTAGTTTCCCTCAGTCCTTGCAGATAAATGCTGTCATTCGGAACTTCACTTTTTTGCACATCCTTTGAGGTTCGTTATCATCTCGTATCATTCAATGATATGTAATCTGAGCTCCTGGCGCCGTACAATTGAAATTGGCATAAAGATAGCTAACAGATGTTTTGAGAATGTGGCACAGTTCAGATATTTGGGAACGATTAACAAATCAAAACCTGATTCAGGAGGAAATTAAGAGGAAATTGAACTCGGGTAATGCTTGCTACCATTCAGTTCATAACCTTTTGTCTTCTCGTCTGCTGTCCAAAAACATAAAAATTAGAATATACAAAACTATAGTTTTGCCTGTGGTTCTGTATGGGTATGAAACTTGGTCTCTGACATTGAGGGAGGAACATAGACTGAGGGTGTTTGAGAATGACATGTAGCACGAATGTGGCGAAGAAGAATGCATGTAGGATATTGGTGAGAAAGTCAGAAGAAAAGCGATCACTAGGAAGACGAAGATATAAGTGGGTGGACAATATTAAAATGGATCTTAGAGAGATAGGATGGGATGGTATGAATTTGATTGATCTGGCTCAGGACAGGGACCAGTGGAGGGCTCTTGTGAACACGGTAATGAACCTTCGGGTTCCATAAAATGCTGGGAAATTCTTGAGTAGCTGCAAATTTGGCGGCTCAGCTCCAAGAGTAAGTAAGTAAGCAGCCATGAGAGATGGATGTTGGGTGGAATTTTGTATGAAGTTGAAGACAGTGCGGTACCTCGACAGCTGCTACAGTCAGTTCTGTCACTCCTCTAAACTGATACAGTAACAGACTCCTTCCACTGCCGAAACAATTCTTTCATGTTCCAAACAGAATTAATCAGTGTATGGGTCTGAGGACGTAACCGCCGGAATTTGATTACTACCTGCCAATTTGTACCTTTCTAAACTTTCAGTAGCATGTGATCGGTTCATCCTGAGGCCTGTGCACAGTTATGAAAAATAATAATGTTTTTACGGTAGTTAATGATTCGTTCTCTGCATTATGTTCCACGGTGACGTTGACGTTGAAATTAACATCATGGTGCAAGAATTTCTAATATGGTAAACATTATGTTAATGATATGACAACCAAGGCCACCTCTTGGAGTGTTAATTGAAAGAAAGTAAACGTAATGAAACCGTAAGGAATAATAGCAGTTGCAGAAACAAGATGTGATACTTGGAAACTACACTTCATTGTCACGATTTATGTGTGTGACTATAGACGGGGTGTTGATTGGTTAATGGATTGGCCACTTAAACACACGGCTGGGAACTACAAGTATAATTACAGCGCCACCATAAACCGTATATGTACATTTGGTAAGCGTTCCAACACGGTAGAAAAAAATCGTATTAAAACATTTAAATTCTAATTCAATCATATATTGCTTAATTTTCAACATAAAACGAGGATGAACTTAATAGAGTAACGCTGAGTTCACAGTGTTTATAAAGATTAAAAATACATTTTAAAACAATTAAATTTTCCATGACATGATACATTTTTATGTCTTTTTTTTTAACTTTTAGATAATTTTTCGGTTCTGGATTTTCGGTCATTTTATGTCATTTTTCTGTATTTTTTCCTGTCTTTTTAAAATATCTTTAGGTCATCAAAATCCGGGGCCTGGTAACGACTTACGCTTGCCCCGCTTGGCAATTAGCGGCAGACACCTACCTCTTAAAATTGCAGTGCATGCAAAACAAGGTTTTGCACACAATTGGAAATTTTCCAGTGTGCACACCGGTCCGCGACTTGCACACGGCTTTCAACTTTCCGTATGTATAACAAAACTGTGCAGGTGACAAGCAGAAGTCATACAAAATCCTGAGAATGAACATGTTCGCGGTATAGGATAAGGTGAAGCCAGGCACAGAAAATATAAGAGGCTTAAACTTGGCGGTGGTCAAGCTTACGACCGTTCAAATGACTAAGCTGCCGTTGTAGCATAAGATACTCAAGATAGACGTGATCTGCTCTGTGAAGCCTCTACTGACAGAGGACTTCTGTGTAGTGCAAAAGGAAGAATTTTCAGTAGCATGTGCGAAATGTACACTTAGCGAAACGCCGGTCACGTTCATAAGAGACAAGCACATTTTCTCGTCAGAGAGGCTGTTACATAAGGACTGTTACGGCAGGAGTTCACTTGAAGAAAAATCTGTAGTCGTGGGACTCAAGCGGCCTGGCGCCAAGTCGAACTGATTGGCGGTAAACCGCCAGTCGTAAAGTAACTTTGACTTTGACTTAGAAATACAGTCAGTTGTCGGCAGGAGACAGCCGCGGGAAGTTAGTAGTTGAAGAAGAATTAGAAGTCAGCCTGTGAAGACTCAACGGGTGATTTGAAGAATTTGTGTGTACAGTGATATTTGGAGTGTGTGATTTAGTGAGAGTTTATAGTTCCTCTGTTATAAATCCGTTGCAAGGAAACAGGAGAGACTGATGGAAATAGACTGAGAAGATTAGCGTGGAGTAATTTGTAGTCTGAAATTCAGTAACAGTGTTTTAATTATTGGAGTTAAGGCCTGTAAATGGTTTGTAAAACCAATTACCAGGCCAAACCCCGTCTATAGTCACTAATACACGTGAGGGGTGAGAATGAGAAAATTACACCGAGAACAAGACCCAGCAGCATAATCTGTCGAGGTGAAATGATTTGTGGAAATGAAGCGTAAATGTCAGAAATACTCCGAGGTATTTCATATAATCGGTTAGGGCTATAGAGGATTGACAAAGTTAATACTTATAGATAAATATGGTAGTTTCCTTGGACCGACTCTGTGGTCTAGTGGTCAAGAGTTCCTGGCTACAGATTCAGAGGTCCCGGGTTCGATTCCCAGCGCTACCAGATTTTCTGAGAAGTAGCGCGTCTGGAACGGGGTCCACTCGGCCTCGTGAGGATAATTGAAGAGATATTTCAAGGAAATAGCGGCTCCGGTCTATAATACCGAAATTAAAGGCCGTAGGGATCCGTTGCGCTGACCACGCGACGTCTTCTATCCGCTAAAGTTGGCACTAACTTCGCCGACAAGCGGCGGTCGCTCGGTCGGTATAGTTCGCTTGCGGACTACAGGACACGGAGTTTGTTTGTTTAGTTTCCTTGAGACGTATATAACTTAGGCTTGCTACTGTTGCAGGCCAGCTCAGTTTCGGACTACGGTAGATGCTGTGCTTAGGAGATTTAATGCCGTGGCAGATTTTGATATCAGCAAAGAAGGGGAACATACGTGGAGTGGTTAATTGCATGTAATTAATAGACACATTAAAAATCAAGGGCCCCGAAACAGATCATCGAGGAATACCGGAGACTACGTCAGAAGGCAGTGAAAGTATTCCAGAAACACGGACCAGAAAATCTGGTTGGTTAGGTAACTGTGAAACCGTTTACATAATCACCAAAAAAGTCTTAAAAACAATAAGATCACGAAGAAGCAGAGTATTACGGACAAGGTCAAATGAGTTGCTAAGATCAAAATGAATGGCACCATCTTGGCCCTGGGAGCTGACTAAAGGTGTAGTAAAATCAAGATGGGTTACCAGATTAGTGGTAATAATAATAATAATTTCTTATGGATCTGAGCCCTTCTTGAGGAGAAGCCAAATCTGCAGCTACTAAAGAATTTCCCAGCATTTTATGGAACCCGAAGGTCCATTACCGTGTTCACAAAAGCCCTCCACAGGTCATCCTGAGCCAGATGAATCCAATCCATACCATCCCAATCTGTCTCTCTAAGATCCATTTTAATATTGTCCACCCACCTTTGTCTTCCCAGTGGTCTCTTTCCCTCTGGTTTTCCAACCAATATCCTATATGCATGCCCTTTCTTCCCCATTCGTGATTAACGGCCGTGGGGATTCGTTTCGCTGACTACGCGACACCTCCTATCCACTAAAGTTGGTACTAACTTCGCCAACAAGCGGCGGTCGCTCGGTCGGCATAGTTCGCTTACGGACTACAGGCCGTTAAAAATGTCAGTGTTCGGCTAGATTAGTCCCAGAAACCTCTGGATGGGGGAAGAGCCGTTATGTTATGGTGAACATTGACAACAGAACTGTCTGTGATTAACCGAATAGCTGCAGGGAAGCAGCACCAAGAATGGATGAGCAACGAAGTTTCATTTCAGAAGCACTGATAACAAACAGATCATAGAGATATCGCCGTCTGGACTGAAGTGTTAAGGGATTCAACTTGACGAATGGACCGATCAGCATATTTATTATCACAAGTGCCAGTAAGAATATCTGCTCTTGCATAAGGCTTCAAGTTCGATGAAGCAGTCAATGTGGGACTGTTGCAGGCGACAGAAGGAGCGGAAGCTCGGGTTCCACTGCTGTCATGACCCCATTGCCTTTCTTGCGGAGAAGCTAATGGCCAAATAAATTGACTTGGGCTCGAACCCATGCACGTAGCTACAAAATTGACAATTTCCCGGGGTTCTCTCTCCAAGAGGCACGTATTTTTTCTTTGCCAATATTTTTGTACGATGAACCGGCTGGGGCAGGCGTAGAAACGGAGTTTGGTTTAACATGTGTTCGTGTAAAAAAACGAATTATGGCCAAACGTGTTGATGTAATGGTAATATTCTTTACTCGTTTGCGGTATACGCTCGGTTCGGGACTCACCAGTCCTGACATTTCCCGTAATATTCCTCAGTCCCTCCAGACTGATGCCGGATTGTACCTCAGTTAAGACTATGACAGTTCCCTTCCAAATCCCTTCAATTCGTCATTCATCTCTAGATAACACTAGATGCCTGTAGTTGTGACGGCATCGCCAAGTAACCCAGAAAAGAAGAACAGATTGTGAAACTATGCGTTGTCAGGAAATTGGGTTATGTCCACTGATAGAAGCTGCTATTGCGCAATCGCATTATTGTAGTACGTAAGATGCGTGCTTGGACTCTAGATTCAGTTAGTGCCGAGTTCGTACGTGCGTTGAAATCATCATAGGCTGAGATTTCTTTGATCAGTCCTTCATGTTTTTGTCGATGGTTTTGCTGTGTATGTTGCGGACCCTGTACGGGTTATTCTGGTGGCTGTAGACGTGGCTTCCAGCCTACTTCAGCCTCTTTCACAGTTTGTTCTTCCGGTTTATGACACCGTATATTTTGGTAGGTGTATATCAACATACTTCCTCCATATTTGAAACTTATCTACTGTAAGTCTGGATTTCGAAAAATAATTGGGACAGTACTCGCTGTCTTTTGTGTCTCTCCTAAGGTCAGAAGGGATTTCCGAACTTAGTGAAATTCTTTGTGGAGACCATTGCCAGTGAAGAACAGAACGACTTCATACATTTCCCGTTCCTAAGTAAAACTCTTTATTGAAGTTTTTGAAGTTTCATTGGAGGCAGAAATGCATACTACCTTCTTGATCGATCTTTTAAAATAATAAAATAATGCATTTTATGTCGGAAATTTGTATATTTGTAACGACGGTGGCAAGTTAAATTTGCATCTATAGCTTGGCCTGTCCTCACCCATGGAGCTGAGCCCTTCTTGAGAAGCCGTCAATTGTGCAGCTACTCAAGAACTTCCCAGCATTTTATGGAACCTGAAGGTTCATTACCGTGTTCACAAGAGCCCTCCACTGGTCCCTGTCCTGAGCCAGATCAATCCAATCAATACCATTCCATCCTATCTCTCTAAGATCCATTTTATTGTTGTTCACCCATCTACACCTTGGTCTTCCTAGTGGTCCCTTTCCTTCTGGCATTCTGCATTCCTCTTCTCTCCATTCGTGCCACATGCCCTGCCCATCTCAGCCTCTTTGACTTGATCATTCTAATTATACTTGGAGAAGAGTACAAGTTATGAAGCTCCTCATTATGTAGTTTTCTCCAACCTCCTGTCACTTCATCTCTCTTCGGTCCAAATATTCTCAACAACCTGTTCTCAAACACTCTCAGTCTATGTTCCTCCCTTAATGTCAGAGACCAAGTTTCACACCCATACAGAACCACAAGCAAAATTATAGTTCTGTATATTCTAATTTTTATGTTTTTGAACAGCAGACGAGAAGACAAAAGGTTCTGTACTGAATGGTAGCAAGCATTACCCGAGTTCAATCACCTCTTAATTTCCTCCTGAATCAGGTTTTGAGTTTAGTCGTTCCCAACTCACAGTCTAAGTGATTAATAATAATGTGTGCTAAGCACGCGGTAGCATAGTTGGTTGAGGCACTATGCTGCAAGGCGGAATGTCGTGGGATCGAATCCCGATGAGGTTGATTTTTTTCAATTTACCTAATCCTTCCATCCGCACTATGGCCCTGGGGTCGACTACGCCTCTAACAGAAATGAGTACCAGGAATATTCTTTGGGGGAGAAGGGCGGCCGGCGCGTAAGGCTGACAACCTTACCGCCATCTGTGAGCCGATTGTCTAGAAAATGTGGGAACCTCAACGTCTCACAACAAGGATACCTTTACTCACTTTACTTTTAGTTTTAAAGATAGTAATTATTCTTCTGAAACGCGGGCTACGCTGGAGTAGTGTTGTTTAGTGCACACACACGTACGTATACCCACCTGTAATCGAACTGGCATACTTATGTACGTGAAAGCCGTGTTCCTTGCTTCATACTATTCATGCAGTGCCTTATCTCATTCCCTTGATATCGCAGTAAAGCGTGGCCGAACTTGAAGCTGGAAGTACGCACGTTACAGTAATTCGAAATAGGTCAGTTCACTTTGTTCTTACTTCGGCATTGAAAGTCAACAGAGCGCGACACGTGACAGCTTGAAGCCCGAAACATTGTCCAGTGTTGCTGTTTAACAGTGATGATATGGAGAATGAATAGTGACGGGTGTTAGTGTATATTTACATGACTTCAGCAAAGAGCATTTCAGAACATTGTCATACGCCGGTATTTAAAAGAAAAGTTATTTCATCTTTGACTTTTATCGATATTGTCGATTATTTCGTTCTGTAGACAAGATTTATAAGTCGGCACAGTTACTCCAGTCTGAGTCATATGTGGTTTGCGGTCTCTTTTCTCTCTACCTTTAATTTAGCCTCCCGACTTGAATAACGTGTCCCTCGAGGCATTATTTCAGTCATTTGATTTATATTAATTGAATGGCCTTATTTAAACAGCCTTTTCTTATTGCCGCCTCTGTAGTCTTGTTGTCAGCGTTCCTGGCTACAGATCCAGAGGTCCGGGTTCGATTCCTGGCGCTACAAGATTTTTTTCTGAGGAATAGTGGGTCTGGAACGGGTTCCACTCAGCCTCGTGATGATAATTGAGGAGCTGTTTCAAGGAAATAGCGGCTCCGGTCTAGAAAACCGAAATTAACGCCCGTGGGAATTCGTTGCGCTCACAACGCGACATCCTCTATCCGCTAAAGTTGGCACTAACTTCGCCGACAAACGGCGGTCGCTCGGTCGGTATAGTTCGCTTGCGGA
>NW_019726238.1:1936281-1992672 GCF_002891405.2 Cryptotermes secundus
TTGTGTTAACCTACTTTTCGGAGGAACGTATCGCCTCCATCTTCAGGGTAGAAAAAAAAGAAGAAAATCCATGGGCGAGAAACGAGCGTGAGCAGGTGCTGATAGACATTAGTATGTTTATCCTTTTTTCATCTTTCCTGAAGATGGAGGCGATACGTTCCTCCGAAAAGTAGGTTAAGACAATACCTACACGGCGCCACATCCCAGAAGACTGCTTTCTTTATAGTCACCGCCGTGAAAACCTCAAATCTTACACAGCCTTCTGATTGTCTTGCGATCGAGGACGTACTCGTAATGGTAACTTAACCACAGATTTCTAGGAGTATATGAAGGAGACTCGTTTTTCGATGGCTTATCGGGTGAAACGTGCCTCTCATACTACAAACACACAACTCACTCTCGTTGAGATGAGCCCTTCTTGAGAAGATGTCAATTGTGCAGCTACTCAAGAACTTCCCAGCATTTCATGGTACTCGGAGGTTCGTTACCGTGTTCACAAGAGCCCTCCAGCGGTCCCTATACTGTGCCAGATCAGTCCAATCCTATCTCTCTAAGATCAGTTTTAATATTGTCCACCCACCTACGCCTTGGTCTTCCCAGTGGTCCCGTTCCTTCTGGCTTTCCCGCTAATATCCTACATGCATTTCTCCTCTCCCCCATTCGTGCTACATGCCCTGCCCATCTCCTTGAATTGATCATTCTAATTATACTTGGAGAAGAGTACAAGAGTACAAGTTATGAAGCCGCCCTTTATGTAATTTTCTACAAACGCACAATTACATTCTGAAACATTCTCGCATCTCTTAAAAGTTTATGCATAATTTGGATTCCCGTTGTGGAAGAAGTAAGGTTGTTTAGTTCCGAGGCCTGTCAAGAAAATGCACCAGTACGTTTAGGGCTCGATATCACAGATGCATTAGCCCAAGATATAATTGACTTACTTAATGCTGACGGAATATTTTGTTCCGCCCAAAGCGTTTTCTCATTTATATGCATAATAGTCGTATTTGTATTATTTAAAAGCACGTCAGTTTTCCACGAAGTATGCGTTGTGTTCCTCCAGAATGATAGTGTATGCATATCAGTCTACAACATGCTACAAGCCAAGAGACTACAATATGAACTCACCTCGATCGTCAGTTGATCCTCGGGAAATGTGTGCCAAATATCCCATCAACAACCCAAGAGACTACAAGATGCATAGTCCGCCGCCTCTGTGGCCTACTGGTTAGAGGTCCCGGGTTCGATTCCCGGCGCTACCAGATTTTCTGAGAATGGTATGTCAGCTTCGTGAGGATAATTGAGGAGCTATTACAGAGAAATAGCGGCTCCGGTCTACAAAACCGAAATTAACGGTCTTGGGATTCGTTTCACTGACCACGTGAGACCCTCTATCCGCTAAAGTTGACACTAACTTCACCGACAAGCGGCGATCGCTCCGTCGGTATAGTTCGTTTGCGGACTAAAATCACGGAGTTCTTTTTTCATCTAATAATTTCACGCTTTCACGGTGCTAAAGTTGATACTGTTTTCCGGTATGGAAATGAGCTTTATTACGATGTTACTGATCTCTGATTGGTTCGTGGTTCAGCCCACTTTTACACCCTTTGCCATTACTCCCCAAAAAAAGCTCAAGGCCAGGTTTCCTTTGGTAGAGAACTTGATGTCCTGGAGATGTGTCCCTATGCAGCTTGCACTGACTTTGCTTAAATCCACATTTTACACATAGCATTGGTTCAAATTCCCATCGAAAGTTAAGGGTCGTAATTTTAAAATTTGAATTATATCGCTAATGGTGTTTGAATCTATTCTGTTCGCCCTTAAGGGAAGAGAGACCCCTTGATGGAGGATGTTTTTTTAAATTGTATTCTCTTTTAATTTTGCCTTTCTTTTCTTTTCCGTAAATTGTTTTAAGGCAGAAAATATGTCTGTTGTCGGCCGGAACTGGTCTAAACGCACACTGTTCTTCATCCAGGATGGGTTGTTACACTAGTTTTGTTAGCTTGCATATTAATACTCGTGAATTCGCAAACAGTTTAATACAAATCGGTTTCCCAATATTGCGATATTTTTCCTGTGTCGCATATTTTATTTAATAGGAAGAGTAGTTGTTCCCCAGACTTCAAACTGCTGTATTTATATAGTCAGTTGCTTCGCTTTTCCTATTTTTAGTACTTAAAGCGTCTAGCAGTTATTTATTCCTATATTTTGTAGGCATACTCTTTTAACGCTCTTTTTAATCAGTATTCAGTTCAGTATTAGAGGGGGTGGGTTTCCCCATGCACCGCGACTAGTGGTCTATTGTACGTCCCCCTTTAATTTCTACTGTCGCCATACCCTACCCGTACTGGTGCTCGCTATTAGCCCCAATCTGTCAGCGAGGTCGGCCCTCTACTGGCATTAGTACCCGATAACTTCCCCATCTACCGGAGGCATTGGAAACTACTTGGGCGGGAAACATTTTGCCTAATTTTGCTCAGAGGTCTCCTAGAGACATGAGGATCTTTTACGTGCCGTAAATCTACGACACGGGACCCACGGCTTAAAGTGCCTCCCGGAGGACTTGTTCCCTGAATTTTTCCGCCCTTAAAAATTCCACGACCTCCACCGGGTTTGAACCCGCGTACCTTGAGTCATGAGGTGGGGACGTTACCCCTAGACTACGGAGGCCGCTTTTTAATTAGTAAGTTCGCATACGTAGTTGCTACGAAGATACAAATTCTGTTTGCTGCTTACCCTTTTGAGCTAATAATTATAATAATCTGAGGATTCTGGATCAAACCTTTTCTGTTTGCTGCTTACCCCATTTCACTGCCTCAGGAAGCACGTAAACTAACGTTCTTGTTAAGACACCAGTTGAACTCACTTGTGCTCCACCAAGTAAACCACATATCAGACCTGCAACCTTAACGTCGATAACCTTGTGTACTTCGGGAAGCACGTTTGCAGTCAGCAGCGTTCCGAGAACAACAGCGTTGCATGTTGTATCCGTAAATTGTTCCTGTCCTTCCGAAGAGGACAAATATTTCGAAACGTGTTGTGCGAGAGCCGTAAATCCCAGTGGCACATCTGTCATCTCGAGGCCGCCGATAGAAGTTCAGTATTGACCCCTTCCACGTCTCGCTCGCGCCTTCAGCAGATTTCCCTACTCATATCCCTCCAATCAGAGAGCTGGAATAGCGCATAGCGACTGGCTGCGGACTGGACTACCAAGGGGCCGGAGTTCGAGTCCCGATGGGGACAAGAATTTTCACTTGTTCATGTCCAGCCCCACTCTGGGGCCCACACAGCTTCCTATCCAATGTGTACAGGGGGCTCTTTACTCGGGAGTAAAGCGGCCGGGGCGTGAAGCTGACCACTCACCTCCAACTAGTGCTAGGTTAGTGGTGTAGTGCACAGGGTCAGCGTTACCGATATCCCTTCAGTCTTCTTACAGTTCCCTGCACGTGAATGTTGGGAGTGATAATCCCCGAAAACAACAAGCCCGTCGTGTTGGTTGGCCTAGGTTACAAGGGGGTGCAACGGAATAGGACAAAGCAGGGGGAAGAGAGGCGCAGGAGTAATTTCCTCCATCCGAGGAACGCTTTTCCGCGTTGTCAGTAAGCTTATAGAGTCTTCTTCATTATTCATTAAAATATTAATTTATGTAATTATAGTTGTAAGTGTATTTTCATTGTATTCATTGTGTCTAGTGTGATCTTTGTTGTTTGTGGGGTTTTGTGGTTTGTTTGAATGTGGTCTGTTATTTTGTGTGACTTGTGTTATTTGTGTGTTGTGTCTTACTGTAGTACCACTGCTATCGGGTAGAAACCCATTTACAGTTAAATAGGGGTAACGTTCCCACCTCATGACTCAAGGTACGCGGGTTCAAACCCGGCGGAGGTCGTGGAATTTTTAAGGGCGGGGAAATTCAGGGCACAAGTCCTCCGGGGGGGACCTNAATAAATAAATAAATAATAATAATAATATGTAAAATATGGGGGGCATGTACACATTTCATGTGGTTAGGAGAGTTCTGTTTTCTAAACATTTTAGTTTAAGGAACAGAGAAATATTTATCATGTGTTTTACTGGGCCGGAAAGGTGCCGTATTATGCCAGGCGTATAAATAGTAAGGGATATATTTAAGTGTTTGAAATCACCAAAAAACGCCGAATATTTATATAAAGTTTGATTAATTGTCAGTACGCACCAAATTTTTGTAACAGAAGGCGCAGCTGGTGACAAGGTTTTCCATTTTCTTTTGGTGATCTTGCAGACGTTGCAATGGAGGAAACTGCGACAGAACATTCTTGTGTCATCAGTAGGCCTTCTCTTATATCGGACTTGTTCGACTTCATTAGAGAAAATTATTTTTTCGTAGTTTTATGTGGAAGCCAACGTTGATAACCTTTTCTTTCCGAATTCTTCAAAACTGCTGTATTTTGAATCGCGTAAAGATTCTGACGACCAGCACGCTTTGCGCACTTGAATTCTTCTATTTCTGTATCATCAAAGAAGAAATGACAACTCAGCGGTTGAATTTAGTTTTGTATTTTCTTGCAACATTAAAATGGTATGCAGAATTCTTAATATAGTTTGCTGTAGATGGTACGACTGCCTCTGTGGTCTAGTGGTCAGACTTCCTGGCTACAGATCCAGAGGTCCCGGTTCGATTCCCGGCGCTACAAGAATTTCTGAGATGTAGTGGGTCTGTAACGAGATCCATTCAGCCTCATGATGATAATTGAGGAACTATTTCAAGGAAATAGCGACTCCGGTCAAGAAAATCAAAATTAACTGCCGTGGGGATTCGTTGCTCTGACCACGCGACACCCTCTATCCGCAAAAGTTGTAACTAACTTCGCCGACAAGCGGCGGTCGCTCGGTCGGTATAATTCGCTTGTGAACTAAAATCACGGAGTTTTTTGTTTTGTAGATGGCACTGTACTTATTCGCTGCCCCAAAACTTGTCATGCGGTCTCTGTGGAGTAGAAAAACGTGTAGATTTATTTTACTTAATTTCTTTTAAGAAGAAGCGCAGTTGTGTTTTGAATGCCTTTATTTCAGTATGTAACTGTTGAGGTATTTACCCTGAAGAGTCACATTTAATTTCTTCGGATGTTATAAAACATGAACCAGGATATCAGGTCGGTTCTTATATTTTCATCTTTGAATTGTGGGAATATCAGTTATTCATCTTTCATTTCCAGACACATCACTGTTTTTTCCTTGTAAGCTCCGTATTTCTCTGCGGACCACGTAACGCTCATCAGTCGAATTTTTTAATGTCCTAGTGCGCCAATGTGTTCAATAGCCAGGTCTTATAGATCAGATAGGAACTGTACGAGTATATGGCTGAGACTTCATGCTCCTCTGGGAGTCACTAGTTTCTCAGCTGTGCTGGTCATATCGTTAATTTTTAAAACAGTTTTGCATTTACCTTCCGGCAAATTTATACATTCAAAAACACCCTCCCATTAGGACTCATTTCATATGTAGTATTTTGCACCCTTTCGAAATGGCTCAGATTTTTACTTGTTAAATTCGGCGGTCGCTCTGTGGTAACACTGATTAACTTGTTCTAAATGTGCTTATGTTGTTCAGAAGTTGCTGGTAGCCTTCCATTTAGGCTGGGGCCACACAAGCGCACAAAATGCGTCCGTTGTAACGAACGTACTTTATGACGGACGTTGCTGAGGACACCACACAGTTGCAGAATGCGATGCGTAGTTTTTTATCTACAGTGGAGCCAGAAGAAAACGTAGCATTCACCTCTCTTGTTTATTTCTACAACGGACGTCACGACGTTCGTTACAACGGACGCATTTTGTGCGCTCGTGTGGCCCCAGCCTTAGTACTAACCCCTTGTGCTTCATAAAGAGTGTAAGACAGTAACATCAAACTTCAGGCCGTGTAAGATTTGTGGTAGACAAAGTGGCATTGGGACAGGCTTTCTTCGAGTACTTCGGATTCCCCTGCCAATTCTCATTGCAACGACTGCTCCACACTCATCATCTATCATCTGGTGCTGGTACAATATGGGAATTAGTGGCCAACGTACGAAGTGGACTCAGTCTCACCCCACCCTAAGAAAACTAAACTTCAGCCTTGTTTTTCGCACCTGTTACACGTATGAGTAATCTGGCTTTGCGTTTTACGTCATTAATTTCGTCGAAGGCTGTAGACAACAACAGACGTCCGAACCGTACCATTCTCCCGTGTTAGCAAGTCACTATCCACTCGTCCGCGAGATGCTCGTCTTGCAAAATGTTATTTTGTTATCTGGATCAACTGCTTCAGCTACCTACGTCATACACTGCTTCACAAATTGACTGCCGGAAAACTGTTCGTTGTGCTTATGTGTCACTACAGATGCTTGCCTGGCATTGCAGTTGCAGGCTCTGCCACTAAAATACTTCCTCGAATGCTGTTTCCCGTAACTTTCTTTTGTGACGTAAAACACTTTGTTGTTATTTCCCGTTAAAAAACAACTGTCTAGCTTTCCTTGTTGTTACATCCTTCTGTTGAGATGTAAAGTGACGTTTAAGATGACGAGCTTCATAACTTTTTTTCCCCTTGGTACTGCAGCCCCAGTGGGCCTAGGCCTACCTCCTTGAACTTTTCCGTTCACTTCGGTTTCTCTAGATCTTACACATACGGTAGGACTCCTTGGGCGGGTGATCAGCTCGTCGCAAGGCCTCTACCTGTACACAAACACAGAAAAACGCACACAAACATCCATGCCCTGAGTGGGATTCGAACCCACGATCCCGGTTTCCAAGCGAGCGAAGACAGTACATGCCTTAGACCGCTCGGCTACCGTGGCCGGCAGTGTATAAGAATAATATATAAGAATTCAGTTCGTACCTCACAGGAAACAGATCCGAACCCACGATCCCGGTTTCCAAGCGAGCGAAGACAGTACATGCCTTAGACCGCTCGGCTACCGTGTCCGGCTTCATAACTTATACTCCTCTGCAATTATAATTAAAACTATCGAGGATGAGGTGGGAAGGGCGTGTAGCACCCACAGGGACCAGAGAAATGTATACAGGGTTTTGACGGGAAAGGCAGAAGGAAAGAGACCACGAGGAAGGACAGTATTGTACAGTATACAAGCTTACATTGATTCAGAGAGTTGGAACAAAAGCTGGTGCGGGCCGTAGTTTGTCCACTCCTATTCTACACGTTTAGGGTTATATTCCCGGTAGAGGTGGAAAGACTGTTCATTTGATCGCCACGTTCCGAACAGCTGTGCTACCATACCAGTAAAAACGATTTCAGTATGCGTAAGTATTCGACTCCAAACGCAGTTGTTTTGTATCATCTTGGCAGATTGTAGTATACTACGTAATAACAAAATGCATTGCAAATTGAGACGGCGGGCAGGGTTCGCCAGTTCGATGACTCCAGCTTCCAATACTACATACTTGCGCTCTGAAGCCCGAACCGTTACGTAGGAGGAAGTAGTGTGTGAGCTACAAGAAGCTCATTCTGATCTTTAAATTGACTTACTTCCTTTAACTGTTTCCTCATTATTCCCTTTTTCTTCTTACGTATTCTATTTGCTTTCCTTCTTAATACCTTTCACAGTTTGCCTTCTTTCTGTAGCAGTGTTCTCTGATATTACCTTTGCACACTCTTCATCGAACCTTTCTTTATTACGTATTCCCTTCTTTGCCCACTGTCTCATCTGCTACTTCCTTTATTACTTTTTCTGTCCTTTTCCAATTTTCCTCTACGTTTCGTTCTTCTTTGTGTTCTCTTATTTTCTCTACAATTTTCCTCAATTTTGTATATCCCACTTTTTTGGCTTCACTCCTTCCATCTTCTGTACACTTGCAATTCTTTCTGTTGCTCTAATTTTGAGTAAGTACTGGTCTGTGTCACAGTTGGACCCTCTGGTACTCCTCACGTCTGCTGTTGAGGAGAAGTGTCTTAACGGTATTAGCAAATGGTCTCTTTGGTTAACTTCATTTGATCCTGGAATTTTCCATGTTCCTAGGTGTATATTTTTATGCGGAAATGTTGTGCTCTTTATCTTCAATCCATTTCTGCTAGCAAACTGTCCTTGTAAGTTCCCGTTTTCATTACTGATATCCTGTATCGTGTATCGTGTATTTTCCTGCCCCTTTCTTTTGATACATTCTTTCCCTATCTTTGCGTTTGAAGTCTCTCGTTATTATTACTAAATCGTACTTCTGAATTTTATGATAGGTTTCCTCTAAACATTCACAGAACTCCTCCTTTTCTTCCGTTGGTGCATATCCTGATATTATTGTAACATTTCTATACCTCCCCTTCACACTTAACTCACGGATTCTATCATTAATTGCTTCATATTCCAATATGCTTTATTTTATTTTTCTTGTCATCATGAACCCTGTTCCAAGCTGTCCGGTTCTTTCGTGTGATCCACTCTGCATTACAGCAAATTCTGGTTTTCTATTCTGCCCGTTTCTTGCAATGCCATGATGTCAGTTTTGTAGCGCATCATTTCTTGGGCTACTTCCTGCGTCTTCCCGGGTTGCAGCTTTGTGCGTACATTGCAAGTTGCCATCTGAATGTCGTTGTGCCTTCCCCTTTGCGTGGTCCGTTTCCCGTATGTTCCACTTATCCGAGGCTGTTTGTTAGGTTTCTGAACGAAATTCTTTTTTACAGGATGAGGTTGTTAGTCCCATGCCCAACCCCCAACCTGGAGTACCAGGGTATCTCTCTTAGTCTGGACTCTACCCTTTGACCTTTCCGACATGGGTGACCCTACCGGTACTTAAACTACCGCCGGCATAACTCTCCAGATCACAGACTGACACAAGCACCACCACCACGACAAGGTGGAGAAACCTTTGTAGGGATTTGTTTAAACTTGTCAGCGTGTAACGATTCTGGCGTGATCTTCAGAAACGGATAAAGAAGAGCTGAGCATCACTGTGTGGTGAATGTAATGTCTGTCCTGTGCGTAAACCGACTCTCCTTGGTGATGTTTACGTTGTTTTACTCAGTTCATCTGGCAAAGTTAGTGGGTTCTCTTATTCTGCCACGACAGCTTCCTGCAGTGTCTTTCCTAGTCACCTTGCGCGATCAGTTCAGTTGGTATAGCGTCAACAGAATTAAGAACCAAGTATGGTCAGTGGCGTCGGTCATTCATAGGTCACTGATCCTCTCCAAAAGAATTTCAATTGATGTTATGTCACGTCACTTATTGGGCGGCGTGCTAGCTGCGCGCGTGCTCTGAGCGTTCATTGTTGTCAGCAAATATCGTCATCAGCGCAAATCACGGATGCCAGCAGGTCTGAAACGCAGAGGAGCTGACAGAGCCATTCTGAAGGCGTAAGCATGGGGCAGTTGACATCAGCTGCAGTCACGCTGAAGAGTCTGTTAAGTGGCTTATTGAAGGTAAAGTTGTTCCTGTGCTTAACTAAGCACTACGCCATGAAGACGTATGGGGGAGTGGATGTATAGATCAACATTTTCTTCACCTCGGCACTAACTGGAGGTGAGTGGGCAGCTTCACGCCCCTGCCGCTTTACCCCCGGTGATAGAACCTCCAGTACCCATTGGATCGGAGGCTGGGTGGACCCCAGAGACTTTCCGCACTGAAGTATTGTCTAAGTACATAATTATGTTGAGTATTGATCTGTTTGCCCCACAAAAAGTGCTTAGTTATGATTTAGGAGCTGATAAGCAACAGACACTGTAAGGTCACTTACCGTTTCGGCCCGTATTACGACCTCTCTCTGCCTTATCTGAATATCACAGTGCTAAACGTGCATAAGTCACAGCATTGGCTGCATTAGTTTTCAGGCAGTGCAGATGTACATACCAGAACTCTTTTGTTTCCTTCCGCTACGCATTTGCAAGTTTCGTGTGGTTTTCAGAATAAGCAACGGCCATTTCCCTCAACAGTATAGGGTGTCCGGATGAAAGGTATCCAAAANGTGAAAGATTTATTTTTCATGCTCTCCTTACGCGCATGCGCTGCCACATTTCTGCCACCATGTTAGGAATCANTCATACACGTATCCGGTTTATGTCACCGGAAAGGAAAACTGCGAAAGATTTATTTTTCATACCCAGGTTACGCGCATGCGCCGCCACATTTCTGCCATCACCTTAGGAAACGCCTGGACAGAGAGATGGCTGGGAGATAGATCGGCACAGCTTGCTTGGCCTCCTAGGTCGCCAGATTTAACCCCACTGGACTTCTTCTTGTGAGGTTATGTGAAGAACAGTGTCTGCCAGGTTAAGATCAACGACCTTCAAAACCTGAAAGCCCGCATAAGGGACGCTGTGGCTACGGTAACACCAAACATGCTTCAAGCCTGGATATTTGTCGTGCCACCAAGGGAGCCCACGTTTAAATTTATTGAGAAGGTTGTATGCGCAGAAAAAACTTTGATAGTTTCCTCTTGTAGTGGTGTAACCCTTTGATGTGTATAATCATTTTTTTCTGAGATATAATGATTTTATTTTGGATACCTTTTATCCGGACACCCTTTATAGGCTGTGAAGGTTTTGTGATGTCGGATGAGAGGAGAATTTGAGAATTAATATTGACTTTGGGGATGATTTGCAAACGTTCCGATGGAAAGATACCCGTTGTTCACTTGTTGCGAAGACTAAGAATTAAAAAAAAAAAAAAACATTACCCTAGCAATCATAAAGTTTCAGAATATGAGTACTTCTGTCGCATATGCAATAATGTTTTCAATTCATATCGTCCAAACATTTTTTCATATAATTTTATGTCGCAAGAATTTAAAATCGTTACAAAGCGTTGTCGTCGGATGTTTTCACTGCCACATATACACACCATACAGCACTGCTGGTTCATCTGAAGTACTTGGTGCTCAAATACAAGTGTTGTATAACAGTATGGGATTTATTGTAGTTGTAAATCATTTCAAGGATCCCTAATTGTCTGTCTTTGTGTACTTGCTTGATAAGCCTTGGCTTCCACACGTATCAAGTGTGGCGCTGAGAAATACAGTTGCAACGTGTAATTTCTGCAGTTAGATGTACATAACTAACTGTAAGCATGAAACGGGAACCGATACGACAATGTAAGATTTCAGTGTTCCCTTAGGAGTTGAACGGGTGTGGCTGTTTAACTCTTAGGATGTTATTGTATACAAGTATTTTTACTTAATTTGGCCCTTTGCATATAATTGTTTAAAGAAACCTTGTTTCCAGGCCGCGCCATAGCTCAAGCGGTTAGTCGCTGGCTTCCCACCGCGGCGGCCCGGGTTCGATCCAGGGTCTTAATATACTTAGTGTACCCCGCCGTGAGAATGGCAGATGGTGCAATCACCACTTCGTTTAATCTTTTTCGTATCTTGAGACTTCTCCCGTAGAATGTTTTCCCTTCCCAGAGCGAATAATCGTTTCCTTGCTGAGCATCGTTCAACGTGAAATCCTCCAGTTCAGTTTAGTATTAGTTATTGGAGAGGGTGGGTTTCCCCATGCACTTAGACCAGTATTGGTCCATTGTGCTTCCCTGTATGGTATTCTACCAGTCTCTATACCCTACCGATAATGGTGCGTACCATCAGTCCCGACCGAGCCAGCGAGTTCTCAACTGGCTTGGCGGTATCTATAATGCTTCCCCCATCTATCAGAGGCCTTAGAGACTATTGTTGGGCGGGAACGTCCTTGAATTTGGCTCAGTGATCTCCTTTGGAGATATGAGGTTCTTTTACGTGCCGTAAAGCTACGACACGGGACCCACGGCTTAAAGTCCCTCCCGGAGGACTTGTTCCCTGAATTTTTCCGCCCTTAAAAATTCGACGACCTCCGCCGGGTATTTGAACCCGAGTACCACGAGTCATGAGGTGGGAACGTTACCTCTAGACTATGGAGGCTGCTTTCAGTTTAGTTACTACTTGAGAACACAGTTCCTGTCACAAGGAGAAATGGGATTGTTACAGATAATCGTTTACAAGACATAAATTGTAGCTAAGAAGAGGGATGTGACACCGTGTAGTCTAGCAATTCATAGAGATTGTCTCTCTGAATAAAGTTGTATAGATGGTCTCTTTAAGGGCGGTCGCACACCAACTGCGTCAAGACAAGCATCAAGACATGAAACAAAATTGCTTCATTCGTGAATCGTCAGCATGAAACTGACGTCAGCATCATGACTCAGACCGGTGTGCGGCGGTTTTCATAATCTCATTCGTTTCAGCTGTGCTCCTTTCTTTGCGTCATGTCGCAGACATAGTGTCTCGACTGTTAGGGCGGCCGCACACCAACTGCGTCAAGACAAGCATCAAGACATGAAACAAAATATGTAGTCTTGCTTCATTCGTGAATCGTCAGCATGAAGCTGACGTCAGCATCATGACTGAGACCGGTGTGCGGCGGTTTTCATAATCTCTACCTAAGACAATAACGACAAGCTCCGTAGCGGCCCAAACGCGAAATGATAATTTTCTCGAAAAGAGCGTGACCGATTTTAATTAAATTTTAATCGTCAGTGGAGGCAGGAGACCCACATACTAAGGCTGTGATCCGTCAAGCGTATATGAGAAAGTATGTGCAGTGGCTCTTGCACAGTTCTTATATTCTAATTTAAAGTGGCACTTAGTATAACGCGGAATTCCTCAGTTCGTAAAAGTGAGGGTAAAGTTGTCCCTGCTCTTAAATAATTAAATGTTATGCCATGGGTGCAGGGAGGAATGGAGTTATAGCTCCATCATTCCTGGGCACTAAATGGAAGTGAGTGGTCAGCTTCACACTCTAGCCTCTTTACCCTTGGGGAAATCGTCCCAGGTACCGGTTGGATAGGAGGCTTTGTGGATCCCAGAGGCAGCCCGGACGCTATTCCTCTCCCAGGAATCGAAGCCCGTCACTATACGGATTGACCTATCACGACGCCCGTTTGTAAATGTGCAGATGTTATGAACTATGCTGAATTCTCTTGTGTTCTTGTTAGCATGTACGTGGTAGAGTCATTAAGTTCGTGGACTGTGGTTTTATCACCTCATATTACAATGTATTCACATACACTTACGCGGATCCACATCGGCCCTCAAAATGGTTGCCGTTGGCCGCTATGCAAGTCTGCCAACGTTGATATAGCTGCCGAAAACATTGCTGAAACATATTGGCAGGAAATTCCCGTACGGCGTCTCTTGTGGCCATTCCACGAACTTATTGACTGTGGTAGTGTAAGAAGGCTGTAAACCTTGGAAGGACCAGGAAACCGAGACACGACACCGATATTTTGCAACTTTGAAAAATGTGGTTGACTTAACTTAACTTTTCGCACCCGGCAAGTAATGTCTGGTACGCCTTTACGCTTGGCAAAGAGCAGCGATCCTTAACAACAACAAAATTACAGCGTTCGAACTTTCGTTTATAACCTTGCTTTCTGTTTATGTACAGTCAGAATTCAAAAGCGTTTCAGCCGTGTATTTACGATTGACAAGTGAATGGAACGATTTAATGTGAGGTTTTCTTCACATCAGATCCACTCTGTCTCAACATATCTGTTTGTTTTCATTAGGAATGTTCTGTATGGTATTTTGATTAAATTTGTAATTGACATAATTCGTGTTTGTATCGACATTTTCGTGTTTATATTAGACGTACTGCGTGTCTTGAAGGCATAAATCAAATTCATAATTTGTTTTTAAGAGTATAGTTCAATAACCAATCAATTTGCTGAACAAGGGTATCTTTTACGTCGCTAAAGGTAAAGCGCTGGAGACGTATACAATTCGAAAAGAAAATAAATAGCTTTGGAAGTAAGTATGAAATTGTCAACAGGTAGTGCAGTTAGGAGTGGTTTTGTGTTGAAGGAACTGGACTTGTGGAAAGTAATTGGAATGAATTGTGAATTTGTTGATGTCTGCATTGAAATATTATTATTATTATTATTATTATTATTATTAGAGGGGTTGGGTTTCCCCATGCACTTAGACCAGTTATTGGTCCATTGTGCGTCCCCCTTTAATTTCTACTGTCGCCATACCCTACCGGTACTGGTGCGTGCTATCAGCCCCGTTCAGCCAACGAGGTCGGCCGTCGGTACCTGATATTTCCCCCATCTACCAGAGGCATTGGAAACTACTTGGGCGGGAAATTGTTGCCTAATTTTGCTCAGAGGTCTCCTAGAGACATGATCTTTTACGTGCCGTAAATCTACGACACGGGACCCACGGCTTAAAGTCCCTCCCGGAGGACTTGTTCCCTGAATTGATGTAAAGATACCATATAGTCCAGTAGAAGTCTGCCGACGTTTCGAAGGACCGTCAGCGGACTTGTGCCAGACTACATCGAGTCGCGTTCGAAACCGGAAAAGAAAAAGAGCAATGATAATATTGTAACGTGGATGGACACAGCGTTGCTGGGTAACGGACCGTTAAACACCTCACAACCGAATACAAAGTCAAAGTCATGTTACAACTGACGGTCAGTCAGTCTGTCTGTCTTGGTGTCGAGCCCCAGCTGGGGCTCATGACCAGATATTAACCGAATACAAGTAAGGCCACAATGGGAGTGCAACGTTTTCTATGGTATCCGTGCCGCGACCGTTGCTATGCAATCGCTCGGTAAACACGTTCCACTAATATAGGCTGTTTTCTGCGTAGTCAGTGCGGAAGCTATATAACGACAGTTACAGACAACAGAGTTCAATATTTGGAGAGTTTTGGGGAGTATTTGAGGGTGTTTGAGTGTGTTTAAACAACAGCAACGGGGAGTTCGCAGAAGACCTGTGAAGATTTAAAGGGTGATTGAACACCTTAATTATGTGCAATATTTGGAGTGATTTGAAGCGCTAATTTCTGTGTTGAGATGCGTCTCCCGGAGAGGACTAGTGTGTGCGTGTGTAACAGTGAATTATGAGGTGTATCTAAGTAAGAGATATCGTATCTAAGAGTAATTAAGAGAGAATATGTAACAAAGCTGTTAATAAATCCAATCGTTCGAACTAGAACCCGTCATTTCGTCACGCCTACCACCTACACGTGACGATGGTAACCATGCCCACTGTTTGTTACGGGGTTAATGTGTTTGAGGCTGTTTTTTTTTAACTTTTATGAATAAACAGCTATAGAAAACTTTGTAAGTAATCGAGTAAAATTTTTCCCCACGACTAATTCTTCGACCCTGACACAAATCACACATCCATATCCGTGTGACGTTTGAAAAGTCGCAATTTGGCTGACAGAAATGTTCCTGCAGTCCGAAGCAGAACTTGCAGTAACATTTTGGGGCCGTAAGCTGTGGGAACGATGTAGGTAAGTCGTAGCTGTGAAAGCAGACTAACACAACATGGCGACAAGCGTAGTCACGAAGAACGTTTTGAAATAAACAGTGCATGGGGCATTGTCGATGACTTGTTTACAGTCGGTCGTTAACCGATGTTGCAGTCAACCTGCCTGACCTTGGCGACACCCAGCGGAAGGGTTCGCTGGATAGGGAACGTCAACTGCTTCTGGAGCATGAATCTTCTGTAATGGGACCACGTGGCGGTTCATTTTTCGGAAACCAGAGCTTCGAAAACGTGTCCCAGTGTGTATGATTTTTATGGAGATAATGACTCGATTATTGGAGTAACTTTTTTATAGTGGAAACGACGATTTTCTGAAGTTTGATTGCTTGAGGTTGGATGATCATAATGGCGACTTCTCCGTCTTTCACGAGAAGCGTGTCGTGGAACTTCTAAGGCAGCCAAATCCGAGCTAATTCCAATATTACCGTAAATAATTTGTATTATTCATCTGTTAGAAGCCCGGATAGCAGTCGGTAACGCGGCTGGCTACGGGCTGGGCGACCGAGGGGTCGGAGTTCCAGCCTCGGTAAGGCAAGAATTTTCTGTCGTCGAGACCGGCTCAGGGGTTCACTCAATCTTCTATCGAATGGGTACCGAGGGCTCTTTCCCCGGGGGTAAAGCGTCAGGGGCGTGAAGCTGACCACTCACTTCCAGCTAGTACCGAGGTCAAGAAAATGTGGGTCTATACATCCACTCCCCTATACGCCTTGATGGCTTAATGCTTAATTAGTTAAGCACAGGGACAACTTTCCCTTTTATTTATCTGTTATCAGTGACTTAATGTTCAAAGTGTTATTGTCCAAGTGTCTTGTTCAGCTAACCTCATGGAGCAGTCCTTAGTCATTCAGCGAGTCTAGAAATTCCCCGCCCTTTGCGGAGCCTCAAGGCGACATCGTCCTTACAGTGGTCAGCCGCTTGTCCATGTCCTGAGCCTGTTGAAACCAGTCCACATCTTCACACCCTGTGTCTTAAGATCCTTTTTAACATTATTCTGTTATCTACTTCTAGGTCTGTGTCTATGTGTTAAAATATCAGCCCATCCACTGCCGACATAATGGATTGCAGGTGCTTTGTCTACGTGGGAACGCAGAATGAGTTTTATGTGATTCGTATCGCTTTGGAGAGAATTGCTTGGCTGTCATAATCTCGTATTCATTGGCGTTTCATCCCCAAGGGACTAGGAGGTCTGTAAGGCATTTGACTTTTTAGACAAACAAAGAAACCATGGTTTTAGTCCGCAAGCGAACTATACCGACCGAGCGACCGCCGCTTGTCGGCGAAGGACTGCCTCTGTGGTCTAGTGGTCAGAGTTCCTGGCCACAGATGCAGAGGTCCGGCTTCGATTCCCGGCGCTACCAGATTTTCTGAGAAGTAGTGGGTCTGGAACGGGGTCTACTCAGCCTCGTGAGGATAATTGAGGAGCTCTTTCAAGGAATTAGAGGCTCCGGTCTAGAAAACCGAAATTAACGGCCGTGGGGATTCGTTACGCTGACCACGCGACACCCTCTGTCCGCTATAGTTGGGCTTTTTAGACACATTGAAATAATCTGTACTTTCATTCGTCAGTACATCTCAGGTTGATGTCATTCCTTGATGCATTCTGTCGATGGAGTAGCTTAGTTAAAACGTGTAAAAGTATGATCATTGCCCAAAGACACAGAAATCCAAGTAGATGCAAACGATTGATTGTTCATATCGTCCATCCTCCATATTCTTTTAGTGCTGTTAGCACCTCTTTCGAAGTAAACGAAGAATGCCTTTAGTAACTGACCAAAAGGTATACGACGTGAAAGCGATTAGGAAATATGGTAATAGGAATACATCAGTCCTTCCAGGTGAAATGAGATTTAAAAGAAAATCAGTGGTTTTAGTCCTCAAGCGAACTATACCGACCGAGCGACCTCCGATTGTCGGCGAAGTTAGTACCATCTTTAGCGGATAGAGGGTGTCGCGTGGTCAGAGCAACGTATCCACACGGCCATTAATTTCGGTTTTCTAGACCGGAGCCGCTATTTCCTTGAAATAGCTCTTCAGTTATCCTCACGAGGCTGAGTGAACCCCGTTTCAGACCCACTACTTCTCACAAAATCTGGTAGCGCCGAGAATCGAACCCGGACCTCAGGATCTGTAGCCAGAAACTCTGATCACTGTACCACAGAGGAGGTCTAGGGGTGAAGGTCACCGTTTCCGCTGCAATGAAAATGTGGATGTGTCAGTCGGTGAAATGTTGCGAATGCAAGAACCCAGTTTCTGCTGCAACTGCCAGAATGGACAAATTCATCAGTGCCCTCTGAGAATATTATACTTCAGTGGAATAATGAGCTACATTTAACTCTGTAATGACTCATTTAATTTCTGTGGCGTAGGGAACAAACAGCCTTTGTATATACCGACTGACAGGGATTCATGGCGAAACTAGCGACCGCATTTTTGCAACTTTTCTTTGCGAACGCGCCGGAAGACGTCCCTGTTCCCCTCCCCGTCGATGTAATTGCTGCAGCAATTAGCGGCGTCTTCGTCAGACCCCTCGCGCCGAACCGTATCCTCCTGCAGAGTATATGGAAGTTTCCTTCTGTTTGTACCTGGAGCACTCTGAACTGTAGAACAACCCGAATGCGGCTTCACATTTGTACACCGCTAGTGGGAAGGAAATTCACTGCGGTAGAGAAGCTAACGTAACAGTGTAATGCTACACAAGTATGCACATGGCCTTGCGCTGGTCTCGAACCTTGAACATATTTTTTCAAGGTTGGGAAATTTGTGCCTGGTGTAGCTGGTACTTCATCTGATTAGATAATGACGTCGGGTTGCAAGTTTTGTCAGTGCCGTCTCTTAGTTGTACACAGCAATTGACAGTTTGTTTGGCGATGGCTCTCAAGTGAACGTGTTCTGTACATAGCAGCTCGAAGGTAATTCATAGTTACTGAACCTTCCAAATACGAGATGGGGGTTACATTGAAATAATCTGCAGTGAAGTAACGCGTAATCAAGTGGAAAGTGCGGTTTTTTGGGCCCTTTTCCACTGTATTGAAACACTGCTGATAGATGGAATCTGTTGATGTTGATTTCTACCCGATCTGTAGCCAGCTTCCGGTTGATGAAACCAATGGAGTAGTTCCTTTTAGTATGCGACATCCTATCCATTGCGCATTGTAGTACTTACTGGGACCGTGTTAGGGGGGCCCCTTGTCATCACGGCTTGGCGCGTCCTCAGGTTGCTGATGTTAGTTGGGGCCCCTTGTCACCAAGGCATGGCGCGTCCTCAGGTTGCTGATGTTAGTTGGGGCCCCTTGTCACCAAGGCATGGCGCGTCCTCAGGTTGCTGATGTTAGTTGGGGCCCCTTGTCACCAAGGCATGGCGCGTCCTCAGGTTGCTGATGTTAGTTGGGGCCCCTTGTCACCACGGCATGGCGCGTCCTCAGGTTGCTGATGGAGACGCCCTCCACGTATGGAGGGAAGCTGCGAATATATTGAAGAAGCAGTCGCGGACAGCCGACAAGGGGTCGTCCTCCGGCTTGGGGGTTGGCCGTGGCGCAAACAATTCCTCACCGTAAAAAATAACTTTGTTACGAAAGTGCACACAAAGCCTCGGACCTGGACGGATTCTCTGGATAAACGACCAAAGCTAAAGATAATGGGGAACGTCATAACTTGTACTCTTCTCCAAGTATAATTAGAATGATCAAGTCAAGGAGAATGAAGTGGGCAGGGCATGTAGCACGAATGGGGGAGAAGAGGAATGCATATAGGATATTGGTGTGAAAACCAGAAGGGAAGAGACCACTTGGAAGACCAAGAAGTAGATGGGTGAACAATATTAAAATGGATCTTAGAGAGATAGGATGGGTTGGTATGGATTCGATTGATCTGGCTCAGGATAGGGACCAGTGGAGGGCTCTAGTTAACACAGTAATGAACCGTCGGGTTCCATAAAATGCTGCGAAATTCTTGAGTAGCTGCAGAATTGGCGGCTCCTCAAGTAGGGCTCAGCTCCATTAGTAAGTAAGTAAGTAATGTGGGGTACGTTCCTCGCCTGTCTTCTCTTCTTAATTTGATCGCCCTGAACTACATTGGCGAGGCTCCTTCATGTTACGTATCTTACATTGCTTACTGCAGTCACTGTGTGCCTTCGAATCTGATGAAAATCATAGACCTTTTCAGGGTCTCGATCCCCACTCCAATGGTACACCCTTTAATCATTCCGTGATATCTGTCGAGGGTATTTAGCAACGATAAACATTTTAAGCACGTGTATCCCTTATCAGTATAACATTTAGTCAAGGTCAGAACCTAGACAGACAGCTTGTATTGCAGCAAACCGTTTAATACATGTCTCCACGCGGGTAGCGTAGTTGGTTGAGACACTGTGCCGCAAGCCGGAAGGTCGCGGGATCCAATCCCGATGAGGTAGATTTTTTCCCACAGCCGCACTATGGCCCTGGGGTCGACTCAGCCTCTAACAGAAATGAGTATCAGGAATGTTCTTGGGGGTAAAGGGCGGCTGGTGCGTAGGGCTGACAACCTTACCGCCATCTGTGAGCCGATTGTCTAGAAAATGTGGGAACCTCAACATCTCACAACCTTATGGGCCTCCACGGCCTGTTACAGGGATAGCTTTACTTTTTTATTTATTTGCATGTCAGTGACCATGGAACCAAAGGCAAAATGATCACGTTTATATTCACGTAGAGATAATCATTTCCATGTATGCAGAATGGTGTAAAAGGCACTAGTCACAAGATTAAAAATTAAGTCATATTGTTGTACTATTTAATTTTGTTATTATCCGTGTTTACACTTCGCTGCCGCTCTTATGTTGAGTTTATCTACTGCAAATGTTCAGCTGCGCCACTCACTGTGTTGATGCACTGCTCAAGATGTTCAAGAATGTCGAGGGACAGTTTGGCAAAGATGCAGACCGTTATCAGTTTTTGCGAAGACTTCCTCGACGGGTGGAACAGATCGTGTAATGTTCTGAGTCAGGTAAACCCTGTGTCCGCACACGTCAGAACACTAGACAACCAGAACACGCCAATGAGTGGCGACCTTTGTAAGTTTTGTGTTAGCGTTGTCGTTACTCAGTTTCGGACTGTCACAGCAAAGAAATGCCTACCGATAGATATCGTGACTCACGTGCTTGAACGTCACTTACGTCGTAGGTCACGAACTAGGGAGCACTTTTATGTTTCAGTCTATCAAACTCCGGGTCTTTAGTCCGCAAGCGAACTATACCGACCGAGCGACCACCGCTTGTCGGCGAAGTTAGTGCCAAGTTAGAGGGTGTCGCGTGGTCAGCGCAACGGATCCGATTTTCTAGACCGGAGCCGCTATTTCCTTGAAATAGCTCCTCAATTATTCTCACGAGGCTGAATGGACACCGTTCCAGACCCACTACTTCTCATAAAATCTGGTAGCGCCGGGAATGGAACCCGGACCTGTGGATCTCTAGCCAGGAACTCTGACCACTAGACCTCAGAGGATTATAGTATTGTTTGTTGAATTGTAAGCAGTTTTGGTTCTTAATTGTGTTTATCAATATCTTCAGTTCCTGCTTTTGTTTTTTGTGTTTCTAATGTGTTATTGTAACACATGTGTGTCTAAGTAACATACACATAGTTCTGTGTCGTTTATGTGAATCGTTTTAAGGTTATTGTAACCGTACTTCCGTCGCATAAAACTGTTTAACTATGGCCACGAGAAGTCCACTTATTGTCCCACGAGAATGAGAGGCGCACTTGCACCGTGTTATCGTCCCTTGACCCTCTAATTGTCACTCGATACAATCCTCCTTAGACTTCGAGTGACAACGGTGGTCATAGAGACAGGCTCACACGTTTCTCTTGAGTCTGGTATCCTCTGCGTGGCATCACCATTGTCATTAGCAGCATCAGTTTGTTTTAAATATTGTAACGGACGAAGAATAGTCGCTGCAAGAAGGGTAGCCGAAACACCAGGAGACGCAGAAAGCACATCCTTGGAAGGAAAGGAACGAGGGTGCACCGTTAGGCTATTCGGGACGAACAGCCTTAAGGAGGGAGCAGTGTGACATGTCACAATATTATCTTCTGTCGTGCTAGGGACGTGTTCTGGGGAACCAGTCTGGGGTTTGATCCTGAGCAAAACCTGCCCGGAGGTGTCATAAATAAATTGTACTTGTACCTTGAAACCTGAAAAGAAGGTTTAAGATAAAGCATCTCGTCAAACCAAATGCGGGACAGGCTCCCAGCACTCCCAGCTCCCACCACTTAGAGGGCTGGTAATTGAGAGCTACCTAAACGTTATGAAAGAAGTCTCGGCTGGTGGTGAGAGGCAGTGAATTAGAGTTGGAGTCAGGAAAAGTGAGGCAGTCCGATATAGAAAGGGGACAAGTTAGTGACAGTTGGAGACGTAGACAGTGAGCAGTGGTGAGTGGGCAGTGAGATTTGAGTTCTTTGGTGGGAGTTGAAGTTATAATAACGGGAGTGCAAGCTTAAAGGAGGGTTAGCATAACGTACCCATAATCTCTGTGCTTATCATTTAACTAAGCGCTAGAAGTACGCTGTGTTATGTTCTGGTGATCCTGTGATTCTTAACTCCCGATATGCGTTCCCATTTCGGTCACTGAAGCGTCTGTATCCTCGAGAAAAGCATCCCATGCCTCATAATAGTCGCGGCGAATATACTATCGGCGCTGCTGGCAGCTGCGCGTCGTCTGGAAGCTGGTATCTTTAGGACGCCCACTAATGTGTTGTTATTGTCTAGGATACTTTTTATGTCGGTAAGTTTGTTTAGGGATATTTGTGTACATGTTCATGATGTCAGAGGGGTATAGTTCTATGTTGTTTATATGTATCGTTTTAAGGTTATGTAAAAGATTTATAGAGTTTTGTATATTAAAGTCATTTGGTAGTTGTATTGTCTTTCAGTTTTTTCTCTATTGAAAGTTTATATCCTGGGCTTTTTCACAGTTGACTGTTGGTCGAATTGGTTTATTGTCTCTCTGTATTTTTATTGTACTTTATGTACAATGTGTCCTTTAAGGCGCGTCCACATTACTCGTGCTCGTCGGGAGACTCGTCTGGCTTTTACTTGTGCTCGTAAATCTTCGTCCACACTATTTCAGTTGCTCGCCAGGCTTCGGCGCGTGAGGATCCGTATATTTACTCGTAGTGTGTATATTCTGTAGTCGTATTTTAATTTATTGGCTATAGTTTTTAAATTAAAAATTTTAAATTTGCTTGTCTCATGACTTGTATCGTCCACATTACTCGCTAGCATAGCGAGTCACACGAGCGCGAGTAATGTGGACGCGCCTTAAAAATGCCGGTCTGTGGGAAAAGTCCAAAAGCCCAACAAACCTCGGTGTTATACTGTACAGTGTACACCATCGTCAGAACCATTCAGAATCGCATTGCCCTGGTGTATGTAAGAAGGGTTCAGTATGTTTTCAGCATAGGTCATTAGGTTTCCATTGATGCAGAATTAGACTGGGGCCACACGAGCGCACAAATTGCGTCCGTTGTAATGAACGTACTTTATGACGGACGTTGCTGAGGACACCACACAGTTGCAGAATGCGGTGCGTAGTTTTTTGTCTGTAATGGAGCCGGAAGAAAACGTAGCATTCGCCTCTCTTGTTTATTTTTAAAACGGACGTCACAACGTTCGTTACAACGGACGCATTTTGTGCCCTCGTGTGGCCCCAGCCTTAGTGTTTTCCAAGCTTCCTGTCGTAATTGACGATATAAGGTCGTTTAATAATCTGTCATGTCACTCGAGAGAGTAAAATCGTACCATTATGTAACATAAACCAGAAAATCCAACTCTTACGATAAACGTTTTAAGTGAAATGGCTTACAGTGGCTATCTTCAAAGATACCAGGCTAATCCGTGGGTTATGACACTCCTACCATTCTTTCGGATATACTTCTGCCCTGAGTAAGGAGGTAGTACGTTTCTGCGAAATGTTGGTAACCACCTACCAGACTACACTGTGTCATAGCCTGGAAGGGCAGAACATCTATGTCTTCACAGACATGAAAACCTTAAATCTCATATAGTCTACGTAACCAAATCATGTTCACATTTTATGTAGTGGTAGAGCAATAATGTGAACATTGTTCTACTGCTGGTACTACTACTACTACTACTACTACTACTACTACTACTACTACTACTACTACTACTACTACTGCTGCTGCTGCTATTCGTGCTACTGCTGCTATCCCTACTAATTTGCTTAATGGTGGGTGGAGTCCAACTGGGTCCACTCGGCTCGGCGGCCACTGATTGGGCCTATTGTAGCCTGCCCCGGGTGATTATGATGATGGAGAATTTGGTGGAATGAAGATTGGCAGGGGAAACCGAAATACTCGGATGAAACCCGCCCCAGCGCCGCTTTTTTCCACCACAAATCCCACTTAAACAGACCCGGAATCGAACCTGGGCCGCCGCGGCGGGAAGCCAGCGACTAACCGCTTGAATTATGGCGCAAGAGCGAGTTTTCTCAGGCCAACTTGTATGTGGGAAATGGCCGGTTCGAATCTCGACCGAGTCACCAACAATCCTGATTGGTTTTACTCAGTGCTTCGACGCAAATTCCGAGATGGTTCCTTAAGTTAGGCCAGTAGCACTGCCTTCCACCCTTCCGTTTTAATGCATCATGCACTTGTCCTGCCATTCGATGCCGTGCGTCTTTAAATAACATAAAAATACAAGTAAATGTTTTCTGTGTATTGCGGCCCGGTTAACACAGCACATTTCAGTTAAGGAGGCAGTTTCACTCTCCCCTGCTCCTTCCCCTTCCACTGCCCGTGTTTCACAACGATCGAAACGTGCTATGCTCAGTTCCTTCCTCCGTGTTTGCTCTGTATGCAACCTTCACACATAAAATTTACGACTAATTGTGCTGAGGTGTGAAACATGTAACTTGTCGTGTTTGTTCCAATGTCAGATACACCGCGTGGGGCGATTTGTGCTATAAGCTCTACCAGTGGGCTCCGCCAGGATTTGTTTCAGACATTTCAGATAGTTTCAGTATGCGTTCTTTGGAAACTGTGTGTCAGTAGAATTATATTTCGACAGATCGAAATTCAGTTTTAGGGTGATTTGCCTAATTGTAAGATACAAACGGTTGAATGAAACCTCCATGTGCTGAATGACCACACTGCACACGAGTAGGTGCCTTTTGGGCATTGGCACTAACTAGAGGCGAGTGGTCGGCTTCATGATGCGTCCGTCCTCACGGAAGAAACCCACGATATTCATTTGATAGGCAGGACGATCCGCATAGCTGCCATGGACGTGTTAGCAAACAGAGGAATCCTTGCCTTCGCTGGACGCCTTCACACGTATTTATGTCTTAATGCTATAGCATAATTGTACCTTTTGTCGAGTAGTGCTGAAGGTAGGAAATATATTAATGTAATATACTCGCAAAATATTTCATTGAAATATATAACATTGTATTAACTTTTTGAACGCCTCTGTGGTCTAGTGGTCAGAGTTCGTTTCCCGGTACTACCAGATTTTCTGAGAAGTAGTGGGTCTGTAACGGTTTCCACTCGGCCTCGTGAGGATAATTGAGGAGCTGTTTCAAGGAATTAAGAGGCTCCGGTCTAGAAAACCGAAATTAGCGGCCGTGGGGATTCGTTGTGCTGACCACGCCACACCCTCTATCCGCTAAATTTGGCACTAACTTCGCCGACAAACGGCGGTCGCTCGGTTGGTATAGTTCGCTTGCGGACTAACACCACGGAGTTTTTTCGATGTATTACAGGATTTCATGTTCTCGCGACAGCGGATATTAATATAGGGTGTTCTGGGATGTGACGACGAATGATTTGGTAGACAGGTACCTGTGTGTCAGATTGCACGGTATCGCATCCCACAAGACCGGAACCATAAGGTTATTTTCTGTATTTAAGCGGTAAAGTACGTGTAATTGTGACTCCAGCCGATGTTCTGTAATTGTTCGCAATTCGAGAGTATCGTTTATGTCTCGATAATTCGATATTCGACGTTATTCCCCACTGTAGCAAAAGATGCTCTGAGACCAACGTTCTTATTGTCGCCTTCTGAGGAGATAAAAAGTACGTTTGTACTTATGGTTACAAGAACGCGGCACCACTTGACTGGTTTCCTTGGCGTGTTTCGTGAAGTAATTTGCGGACAGCGAAAACATCCACGCAGAATCCTAACAAATAAGAAGCTATTCAATTAGATGCAATTGAAGACGAGATGATGAGACGGGTCCGTTGTCATTCAATGGCACATATTGGAGCCGACCTCTGGAACACCTAGTTCAACTGACCATTTGTATAGACTGTTCTATACAGTCATATATTAATTAGTGATAGGTTTAATGATCTGAGTTTTTTTTAAATTACGTGAGTTTCAGGACTGTTCATGTTATAAGAACAGGGCTACTTTAAAGAAAGCAGTCTTCTGGGATGTGGCACCGTGTAGATATGTGTTGAGCGACGTTTCGGAGGAACGTGCCACCTCGGTTAACACAATATATACACGCCGCCACATCCCGGAAGACTGGTTTCTTCATAGTCACCGCCGTGAAAACCTCAGATTTTACACAGCCCTATTTTACTTTTTATATTAATAATTTTCATGATATTCCCAATGAAACAACAATTAAATTATTACCTATTTACGAATTTAAGTCAAAATAAAAGCCATCTTTGCGATATTAATATGCAGAATAATGTGACTTGCTGTATTTTAAGGAAAAACGGGTAACGGGTGCTCGAGAACAGGGCTTCTGAGAGTGGCACCTTCGAGATATGGAAGTTCCAGGAATTACCTTCAAATAAACTGCGCATGCTCCTCTCTAGATCCTTCCCAGCTTATGATCAACCACACCTCTTATTCATCTCTGTTTAACCTCAGCAGTTGATGCAATGTCATTAAGCAACGTGACATCCTTTCTGTACACATCGGTGTCCTTCGACAGTGTTATGAAGCGCTATATCTCATTTGCATTAGTAGGATTCAAACTAATAGACCGTACTTCGAAAACATTCTTGATTAAAGTATTCCATTTACATTGCCTGATTTTGGATTCATGCTATTAATGTGCATACTAACCAGATGGGCCGCGCCATAGCTCAAGGGGTTAGTCGCTGGCTTCCCACCGCGGCGACCCGGGTTCGATCCCGGGTCTGGTCAAGTGGGATTTGTGGTGGACAAAGTGGCGCTGGGGCAGGTTTTTTCCGAGTACTTCGGTTTCCCCTGCCAATCTTCATTCCACCAATTGCTCCACAATCACCCTCACCTATCATCTGGGGCTGGTACAATAGGCCAGAAGTGGCCGCAATACAAGGGACTTAGTCCCACCCCACTAGCAATAAAGAAAACAGAATGTCGCCTCGGGTTTTTGGCATTAGTTTAAGAACTTTGTTCAAGAGCTTAACAAAGGATTCTTTTCTTTTCGGGACGTGAACCTTCTTACGAATGTTTCTGATTATTATTGTGCTTTTACAATAGTAGAAGACCGCCTCTGTGATCTAGTGGTAAGGGTTCCTGCCTACAGATCCACATGTCCTGGGCTCGATTCCCGGCGCTATCAGATTTTCTGATAAGTAATGGGTCTGGAACGGGGGTCTAGAAAATCGAGATCAGCGGCCGTGGGGATCCGTTGCGCTGACGTGACACCCTCTGTCCACAAAAGTTGGCACTAACTTCATCGACAAGCGGCGGTCCCTCAGTCGGTATAGTTCGCTTGCGGACTACAGGCGACGGAGTTTTTTTTTTTACAACAGTGGAGAGGGTCAGTTTGAAAGGTCCATTCAATAGATTTTCTATCTATATGGAAATGGACATATAAATCATGCAATGACATCTCTGACGTGTCTCATTCCTCGATCAGGATTAATGCAGTTAATGTAAGACATAACAAGGATATTTGTCACTCACTAAGAACATAGCAACACATTTATTATCCTGCCAGTTATACTGATCCGTGAAATTGCGAGCGACATTAGTTTATATGAATCGAAGTCCAGCTGATAGGCTTGTGTAGTGGAAGTTTCCTGTCGGAATCATTGAAGACTGCGCCACATGAAACTTCCGTTTGTTTCTGCTGTTTTAATTTGCACAGATTTCTGGAAGGCCTCAAGAGACGAATTTGAACTCAAGGTTGGTTAAAGCGTATTTATCTTTATCGCTTGAAATAATGTTCATATAACCACGAATAAAAATGTGTTAGGGATGAAGGTTGTTCGGTTTGAATACAGTTTGTTTATAAGGTTTCCAATGAGATATCAAGGCCACTAGCACTTTTTAAATGACACTCTGTACTTGTTTATATGACATATTCAAAACTATTATCACAAAGTACCGTTCTCGTTATAATAGAATGCAAACAATATACAGCAGAAAAAATATTTGAAATATGAACCTTAATGGATAATTTTGAACCAACAAAAAAAAACTCCGTGGCCTGAAGTCCTCAAGCGAACTATACCGGCTGAGCGACCGCCGCTTGTCGGCGAAGTTGGTGCCAACTTTACCGGATAGAGGGTGTCACGTGGCCAGCGCAACGAATCCAGACAGCCGTTAAGTTTGCCTTCTAGACCGGAGCCGCTACTTTTCCATTCAAGTAGCTCCTCAGTTATGGAACCAGCAAAAGGAGTTCCAAAAGTTGCTCGTAGTGTTGGGCGTTAAAGTTACTGCAGAGTTGCAATTTCTGGATTGATCCTCAGAATAACTGGGCTTTTGGACTTTGTCCAACTTCCAGTATTCTAGAAACTAGGAAACACGACGTTTCGGAAACTGGATCTGTTTCCCTCCTCAGGTGGGGGGAGACACCTACTCAGTAGATGTCTTCCTTCTCCGAAACGTCGTGTTTCCTAGTTTGTAGAATACCGGACGATGGACAGTGTCCAATAACGCAGTGAAACTGAGTGTTATGCGTCATTGTCAAGAACCCTTTAGAATCGAATGCCTTGACCCTTCAGTTATTTCTGAATTCATGGCAGCACACTGATCAGTAATACTTCCCGGCATATTTTACGCTGTTGTTGGCACATCCTGGTACAGAACGCCCTTTGAAGATGCTCATAAGAGAAGTCCAGCAGTGTGAGGTCAAGAACGAGGAGGCCAGCTTGTCAGTGACGTAAGCAGTAGTACTGGAAGTCGTGTAGCCGGTCATTCAGTATCGTTAAGAATATGTCGCGTGTTGAATCTCCGATTTATGGTGTACAGTAACGGAGAAAATGTTAAGAGGCTACTTAGTCACTGGGGGATGTGGAAAAATTTGGTCAGAGCGCAGCTGCGATGCGCAGCGACATATCATGAAAAGTTCCAACCATGTCGACGGACTTCTAGTATTATTAAGAACCTCTGGAACAGGACGTATTAATCCACGGAATTGAAATTGACGTAAAACTCGTAGGACGAAGCTGAAATTGATGTTTTAGAAAAAGTTATTGTGGAATTTCTAAAACAAGTGAATACCGCATTCTTAAACGCCATAAGTTTCACCCCTACCACGTACCGTTAACAACAAGAACTGCATACGTACGATTTTTAAAATCTTGTGCAGTTTCGTCAGTTGGACACAACACAGTTACAGATCAGACCTCTTTCCCAAATGCTACTGATGAAACTACATTGGCAGATCACTCGCTCACTTATGGAGCTGAGCCCTTCTTGAGAAGCCGCCAATTGTGCAGCTACTCAAGAACTTCCTAGCATTTTATTGAACCCGAAGGTTCATTGCCGTGTTCACAAGAGCCCTCCACTTGTCCATATCCTGAGCCAGATGAATCCAATCCATACGATTCCACCCTGTCTTTCTAAGATCCATTTTATATTGTTCACCCACTTACGTCTTGGTATTCCTAGTGGTCTCTTTCCTTCTGGCATTCTCACCAATATCCTATATGCATGCCTCTTGCCCCATTCGTGCTACATGTCCTGCCCACGTCATTCTCATTGACTTGATCATTCTAGTTACACTTGGAGAAGAGTACAAGTTATGAAGCTCCTCATTGTGCAGTTTTCTCCAACCTCCTGTCACTTCATCCCTCTTCGGTCCAAATATTCTCATCAACACGCTGTTCTCAAACACCCTCAGTTTATGTTCAGCCCTTAATATCAGAGACCAAGTTTCACACCCATACAGAATCACAGACAAAATTATAGTTTTGTATATTCTAATTTTTATATTTTTGGACAGCAGACGAGAAGACAAAAGGTTCTGGACTGAATGGTAGCAAGCATTATACGAGTTCAGTCTCCTCTTAATTTCCTCCTGAATCAGGTTTCGATCTGTTATCGTCGTTCCCAAATATCTGAACTGTGCCACGTTTCAGAACATCTGTTTCCTATCTTTATGTCACGATTGCTCCCTGTACGAGTATTCTGGTGACGAGACAGCAACATATACGTGCACTTAGTGCAATACACAATCTGAATACAAGCACAAGATTATACACGAGAAGATGAATCCTACAATGACAAGAAAAACAGGAGAACACAGTATATACACAATTAAAACATAAGAAGAACGACTCCCATAGCGGATGAATGGCATTACACACGAGTTTGATGTACGACATGTAAGATGACAGATCTTAACAAGTTTTAATATATAAATTTTATTATTGAACAACGACGAACACACATTTTATATCATTTTATAAATGGACACTTGATGGCAGGCAATGGTTTAACGTGATTGATACACCTGAGGATGGCAGAATGATGCCGAAACATGTAGTGTGAAGTGACAAATGAAATTGTATGCACTAAAAGACGGTTAATATATACACATGGATAATGTAGAAATGTTACCTGATAATATCCGAAAAAGAATAAAATATATTTTAATGCTGTGTACTTATACACATAAAATGTGGTGTGGTGTCATTGTGGGTCCTTTTTTTTTCTGAAGGGAATGTAAATATTTTAAGATCTGCTTCGTTCTTAACATTCTGCATCATCTTTTAGATGTTGTGCCATGGAGAAATCGAATGTGGACGTGGTACAACACGTTGCGTGCCCATCACTTAAAGCAGTTGTTGCATGCATTCCACTTAATGGACTGCACTCTGGTCGTTCGATTGTTTGTTGTGGGCCAAGAACTTTGTCCGCCAGTTCTTCTGACGTCATACCATTCTTTTTTGTTCGTATGGGGAACTGTACCAAGATATTCCAACAACAGCGGAAAATAAGGGGCAACGTGTTGGTGAGAGTGTTGCCATGAAGCACAGTTAATTTAATGATCAAGGCAAGTGTTCATCCAACGGTTGAATCTCCTGATTATTTTTACTGCTAGTGGGGTGGGACTAAGTCCCTTGTACTGCGGCCACTTCTGGCCTATTGTACCAGCCCCAGATGATAGGTGAGGGTGATTGTGGAACATTTGGTGGAATGAAGATTGGCAGGGGAAACCGAAGTACTCGGAGAAAACCTGCCTCAGCGCCACTTTGTCCACCACAAATCCCACTTGACCAGACCCGGGATCGAACCCGGGCCGCCGCGATGGGAAGCCAGCGACTAATCGCTTGAGCTATGGCGCGGCCCAATCTCCTAATTAACTTAAAGGTCAACAATTAGAGCACATTCTGTAAATCCTTTTGTTGGCTCAAAATATCAAGTTATTCATTCAGTTTAATAATTGAAATGTGTTACTGCTTCTGCACAATCGTTGTCTTCTATTATAATCAGAACGGTATTTTGTGGTAACAGTCTTTACCCAGAACATGTTTATGCGGTCAGGTGGTCAACATAAATGGGACCGGTAGCTTATGAATAAGACAGCAAACACGTGGTGACGATGGTATAATTCAATTCTTTATTATTTATGTGCCGAGTCAACAGCCGCAAGGCCAATTACAGACAGAGCACAGTGTAGATAAAAGTAATTACATTATGGGCAAACACATTATAAAGTCAAAGACAAATTACAGGCAAGCACTGGCAAAAACACAATAATTTAGAGAAGTAAACAAACAAACAAATGATGATAATAATAATAATAATAATAATAAAATAGCAGCGGCTCAGCTCCATCATTGCTTGCAAAAAGCAAACGGCTTATAACAAACTATAAACGTAAAGAAGAACGAAGACCTAGAACAAAGTAATTAGAATAACACATTAATAAAAACAGTGAAGTAAGTAGGACTAAGGAAAGAAAAGTATTCTCAAAGGAAATAAAATGTTGTTGTTGTTGTTATTGGAGAGGGTGGGTTTCCCCATGCACTTAGACCAATATTGGTCCATTGTGCGTCCCCCTGTGACATTCTACCAGTCTCTATACCCTACCGGTACTGGTGCGTGCCATCAGTCCCGACTCAGCCAGCGAGTTCGGCCTCTACTGGCTCAGCGGTATCTCGAGGCGTTAGAGACTACTGTTGGGCGGGAAATGTCCTGAATTTGGCTCAGAGGTCCCCTTGAGACATGAGGTTCTTTGACGTGCCGTAAAGCTACGACACGGGACCCACGGCTTAAAGTCCCTCCCGGAGGACTTGTTCCCTGAATTTTTCCGCCCTTAAAAATTCCACGGCCTCCGCCGGGTTTGAACCCGCGTACCTTGAGTCACGAGGTGGGAACGTTACCCCTAGACTACGGAGGCCGCTTAGTAAAATGTTAATTAAGAACATACAAAATCGACAGATGCTATTCGCAGCTGTGGCGTGCCTTGTTCAAGGACTAGCTCTTGAAGCATTACTTAAATTAAGAGTGGAAAAATTCCAAATTTGCTCAGTTGGTGTAAGGAGAGGAGCAGTAGCCAAAGTAGAACAATGACAACGTTAGGATTAAATATAGCAGCGATGCTGTCGTTTCCAATTGAATGTTCCGAAGTATTTAATCATCATTGGGAAGGAAATCGGACGTTATAGAATGCAAGATAACTCGCAAACTTGTTTATAGTAACAATTCATTTCATTTGTTATTTATGTACTTGCTTAGTCAACAGCCCAGTTGCCAATTGTGAAAAAAGCATGAGCAAGATACGCAAGGAAACAAACAGAAGAGAAGACAAAAATCTTATATAATTTAGACAATAATAATTCAGTTAGCACCATCACGTCAACCATTCATCCATCTGTAATCTGTCAGGCGACAGGTCCACAGTCTCTTCGAAAACAATTCCTCCACTTAATGCGATCTAGAGCTTTCTCCTTCAAATGAAAATATCCTCTTCTGTTCCCAAGGTCATCCAGCATCTTCTTACGTCTTCTCCCACGTCTTCTGGTCACTTCTATCCGCCCCTCTATCAGTTAGATAACGTGTGTGTGTGTGTGCGTGCGTGCGCACACGTTCATGTGTAATATAATTAATGATATTTTTATTTTAATCCTTTAGAAAGCATTATAAAATATGACTAAGAAGAATAGTTATGATTCCAAATAAGTCACCGTTTCTAAAAAATACATCCTGAACTGAAGTGTGTCTAACAGCAAGATAGATTTTACTTAAAGACAAGGAAATGGGAAGAAAATTGTAGGATATGCCGAACAGGACAGAATTTAGAACCAAGGTAAACTTGAATAAGTACGAATGCATGAATATAACACGTCCTTTTACGCGAAGTGTGCAATCTTAAGTGCTCTAAAACATGGACATGAAGGAAAGAAACGAGAAATCAAATGGCTGAAAACTTCTGCTGGATACGTTCAAGTTCGTTAGAATCTGCAGACGAAATAGAGCTCGAAACAACAGTAGAATATTCATGTTTACATCTAACTAGTGTAAAATATAAGCTGTATAGACGGTGAAGGGATGATAATGAGAAGGTTACTCTACGAGCTAGACCGAGCAATTTAATACAATAAGGAAGTATGTAGTTGACATTATTATGAAAAGGAGGTTTAGAATCCATATATTCTCCTAGTTCTTTATTGGAATCTGCAGGTTATAGAGGAGACTGGCATGCGTACCCGTGTGTGTTACATTTTCTTGAGCATATGTTTTGGTTTAGTGCCGAGTGCACGAACCTTGTATAGAATTAACTAACGTCAGACTGTGATAGATTACAATCTTTTGGAGATTAAATGACACAGTAGCTTTTGATATCATCAGCAGTAGGAAGGTACCTAGAGTACTTAATTACATCGCAAAGTCATTAACAAACACATTGAAAAGGAGGGGTCATAGAACAGGTCCTTGAAGAACACCGGAGAATACTTCTAGAGGCGATTGTATTCAAGATATACGGACCTGATGTTGCCGGTTGGTTAGGTAACTGCGAAACCAATTTATGTAACCACCAGAAAATCCAAAAGCGCTAAACCTTTGAAGAAGTAAGGGTTACGGTCAAATGCACTGCGAAGTTGAAAATAAATTACATCAGACTGACGATAGGAGCCAACTGTAATGGTAATAAAATTAAGATAAGTAACCAAGTTGGTAGGTACGTGTAGATTTATAGAAATCATGTTGGCAAGAATTTGATTTAAATTCTATGTAGCCTGAGACATGGTCATAAATAGAAAGTTCAATTCGGAAAAAATTAGAATATATGTTGATAATTGCTAACTGAGACACTGTTACTCCATTTTATTTTTTTTTTCAAAACAGGAACAATTGCCGCCTTCTTCAGGAGTGTGGGAAAATATTTCTGAGGTAAACTACATAATATTAAAAATATGTTTCATAACCTGTACGAAGGTGTCAAAACAGCTCGTAATAACAAAGCCGCGGGTGCTCTCAAGCGCTTAAAGGTTCAGCCACACAGCGCTACGTACGCTATGTTCCCTATGTTATATGCGTCGCAGAGTGTACATAGCGTACGTAGCGCTCTGTGTGGCCGAACCTTAGGAGCTTTATAGGCAACCAAATCAGAAGTAGCTAATTCATCAGGAACTTTTCAAGATTCGACCAAATGTCTACTGTCAACCACAAGCTGAATAGAAGATGAATATCCTTTCCAAACCAAACCACATATTTCCCAAATTGCTTGCATTGCGACTCTAATAATAATAATAACCGCCTCTGTGGTCTGTTGGTCAGAGTTCCTGGCTACAGATCCAGAGGTCCGAGTTCGATTCCCGGCACTATCAGATTTTCTGAGAAGTAGGGCTTCTGGAACGGGGTTCACTCAGCCTCGTGAGGATAATTGAGAAGCTATTTCAAGGAAATAGCGGCTCAGGTCTAGAAAACCGAAATTAACGGCCGTGGGAATTAGTTGCGCTGACCACGCGACACCCTCTATCCGCTAAAATTGGCACTAACTTCGCCGGCAAGCGGCGGTCGCTCGGTCGGTATAGTTCGTTTGCGGAGTTTGTTTTTGTTTTGGTATGCGAAGCGATCCCCGTTGTTTTGTTGATCACGTTGCAGCTCTACTGGCATGATTAATGCCATTAGTGTAAAGTGCAGTAAATTTCTTTTCTTCACATTAGAAGCAAAGCATTCTTATTACACGGCAAAAGTAAGTGCGCAGTTGTGTTATTAGGAACAACATAGAGTATTCTGTTACCAATGCTGGTGATTTTGTTGGTATCAGTGAATAATGAGTAAAACGTATTTCTGAAAGCTCATTTTCCCTCTTAAATACAGAAGAAATATAAAAAATAAACCTTCAGACTTTAAACTTCAGAAGGACACCAACAATCAAAATAGGTCATTCTCCTCGTGCTGGTTCGATAAGAAGCGATGCTTGACTGTAACTGAGGAAAATAAATCATTCTTCCGTTTCGTGTGACTTTTGTTTGGAGGCGAAAGTAAGTGAACTGTGACAGGCATCAAAATGTATCGGAATGAACGAAGAGAACAAGACGCCTCTACAACTCAAATTGAGAATTATATAAAATGTAATCTTTCTGGTTCTGTGGACATTCTGTCCAGTTGGCGCCACAATTAGCTTCTGGACAAAACAGGCATGTATGGTTAGGTAACGTATCCGTCAACACAACAAGAAAAATGCGCATTACAATTAAAATCAATTGAATTTTAAACGTCTATGTATTTAGTCCGTCAGTAATGCAACAATCATTAAAATATTCGCCATTCAACACTAACACAATATGTTGTGGCCACAGACGCTCGAGGACGGCTGTCTGTGAATATTTTAATGATTGTTACATTACTGACGTTTAATTAAAGATGTCCCACAGGATACTGAAATACAGAATCAACCAGCCGTCAGCCATAGCTCAGGCGGTTAGTCGCTGGCTTCCCACCGTGGCGGCCCGGGTTCGATCCCGGATCTGGTCAAGTGGGATTTGTGGTGGACAAAAGTGGCGCTGGGGAGGTTTTCTCCCAGTATTTCGGTTTCCCCTGCCAATCTTCATTCCACCAAATTCTCCATCATCATAATCACCCGGGGCAGGCTACAATAGGCCAATCAGTGGCCGCTATGCCGAGTGGACCCAGCAGGACTCCACCCCCCACTAAGCGAATCGAGTTGTTTGCATCACAGAAAAATCTAAATGGACAGTTTCTTTATAAATACGGTAACTTTAAACGAATTCACTGTTTCACGTAATCTTTATGAATTGTCTTGAAACATGTGGTGTAATGGGAACAGTACTGACACGGCTTTCAAGACCGATTACTCAAAAGGAAATTTAATTTTTAAAATCACCCTTAGATATTATTATCACCATCACAGTTATTATTAATATTGTCATCATATCCATCAATACCATGCAAGAAATACCAAGTCATCAAATTAATTTGTATTTTAGCCCATCCAACCATTTAGGACACGAGCCGCCACTGCGTGTGCAATAAAAGCAAAAGTCTGAAACGAATGCAACGACGCTAAAATGGATTCAGTTTCTAAGCCGTTCAGGAATACAATTTACAAACAGCTCTGTGAGACAGGTTGTTCGTGTAAAGGGAAAGTTCCTTTTGCTGCAAAATGTACAGAACAACTTTCCGTGTACAAAGTTACCAACAGTCACACACTTAACACCTGTTAAGTCGTATATTTGAGAACAGCCTGCCATACTAACTTCCTCACGTTAGCGGCCTCCGTAGTCTAGGGGTAACGTTCGCACCTCGTGACTCAAGGTACGCGGGTTCAAACCCGGTGGAGGTCGTGGAATTTTTAACGGCGGAAAAATTCAGGGAACAAGTCCTCCGCGAGGGACTTTAAGCCGTGGGTCCCGCGTCGTAGCTTTACGGCACGTAAAAGAACCTCATGTCCCAAGGGGACCTCTGAACCAAATTCAGGACATTTCCCGCCCAACAGTAGTCTCTAACGCCTCTGGTAGATGGGGGAAGCATCGAGATACCGCTGAGCCAGTAGAGGCCGAACTCGCTGACTGGCACGCACCAGTATCGGTACGGAATAGAGACTGGTAGAATATCACAGGGGGACGCACAATGGACCAGTATTTGGTTTAAGTGCATGGGAAACCCACCCTCTCCAATAACAACAGCAACAACAACAACAACAACAACTTACTCACGTTGCCTGTAACCCCGCAAGTTCTCTCGTCCCTCCAACGGATCCAGCCTGGCATACTGTCACTGATCAGTCACAGACAGGAAAATACTCGTATGTGGTACGATATGGAGACGATTACGAAACGCGCTTTGCGCCATTTATTTCCAATCGAATCGATACTTTAATGCCAGGAACAAGCACGTGGAACATAGGTCCACTAGAAATGTTCCCGTCAACAAAGCGAAAATTCTTATACCAGATCTGAAACAACATTTTGTGTACTAATATATATTTTTGTCTGTTTGCAACTTAAGACAGAAACAAGCCTTTTCCTCTGCTTCTAATTTAGACCAGAAAGGATGCAGGTGAATGTAACGAGAAAGGTTTAATGTTATTACACCCGTTTTCCTTTACTTGTGAACGGTTGCAGTACGAAGAGGTGTGCAAGTTTAAACGTGACACAAACTTAGTACAAGAATCTTCATACCTGTAAGGGGTACTGGTGTATATAACGTCAACACAAGTCAGTGAAATAGAATTTCCCACGCAAATTCTTATACTGGGGGGTGGGGACATATGGAAATACTCATTCGACTGCAGCCCAAGTAATTTTCCACTACACAGGACACTGTTGAAGTGTTTTATACAGTAATAAATATTTTCTGAGACTTTCAGCAAAAGCTAAATATCAAAATAAAGATATATTTGTTTATAATATTTTTGTCTATTATCTGCTGACGTAGCTGATGTGGATGTTCCCATGACTAAATAAGAAATAGACTGTTCTGTATTACCGCATCCGGTAGTTCGCTTGCGGACTAAAATCACTGAGGGTAGTTTTTAGTTTTATGATGACACTGACTAGTATCCTGAAGCACGTTTCTGGGTAACGCTTTCCAACGGCGGACTTTTTTTTTTATTGCTAGTGGGGTGGGACTAAGTCCCTTGTACTGCGGCCACTTCTGGCCTATTGTGCCAGCCCCAGATGATAGGTGAGGGTGATTGTGGAGCAATTGGTGAAATGAAGATTGGCAGGGGAAACCGAAGTACTCGGAGAAAACCTGCCCCAGCGCCACTTTGTCCACCACAAATCCCGCTTGACCAGACCCGGGAAGCCAGCGACTAACCGCTTGAGCTATGGCGCGGCCCAACGGCGGACGTTCCTCTACTTCCGGGCTCACATCCTCGCATGGAGGCGAACTTCTAAGAACAGTTTTATATTGGCAACAGATTTACAGACTTCAGTTTGTACAGAAAGACTCATTACTCTTGACATGAATTCTGGAGAAGTAAAATTGTTATGGGAAGTGTGAAGACAGACTTTGACACATACATGATGTGATCATATATACAGAAATGCAGTGTGAAAGATGCAAGAGGAAGTTTGATTTTATTGTGACACTTGATAGAAGTGAGACACACACTGTGACCGTAGCTGCTGAGTGACTCCGCTCCTAAAGGAACTGCGGTATTTTTCATACCGGGCTTGTGTTATTGTTCCTGCATTTCATAAAAGTATAACCAAAGTGACATGGTGTACTGCTGACTTAGGTGTCTTCAGAAATAAAATGCAGTCTAATGAGACAAATATATTTTTTGTAGACATTCAAGCAACTTTTTTTCTTCTTCACTTTTTAGGCTGAGGAGGTCCTGGAAGATATTTTGGCTTTTGAAGCCAGTTCATTGGCATCGGATAATATTAAAGTCACAGATTCAGCACTGAATATTTCTCCAGATATTCAGGTAAGGAACTACTGTATTAGCATATTGATTGGTAACTTGCATCTAAAAAACATCCTCATTAGACCATAATTATTTTCAGTCTCTTCCCTGTTTTGTGCAGCCTGAAAATTTAATATTTATGGTTGTTTTTATCTATTCTGACTTTTAACTGCAAGGAGCAAGTAAGAAAATTGAGTTACCCTGCACAACAATAGTATCCTCTTATGGGAGAATTGTAATATCTACATATAGTTAGGCTTTCTGCTGTAGCACTCTTGAAACTTCAGTTTCAAAAATGCCATAAAATGTCAAGGCTGGTGACTTTGGAACTGCAACATTAGTGTAATTTCTCGGGGCACTCATGAAAATTAAATTATAAATTTTTCCTTTCAGCTGTCTGTTCTTTCCCAGAAATAAAAATGTCATTTGTTTTGCATCAAGCAAGTTAGTTCTGTTGGTAACACTTCTAATTTGTGTTCATGATGTGCCTGTTCTGAATCTTGGCAATGACACTGACTATCCCAGTTGAGGCATTCCATGGTTTTACTCAGTCCCTTCAGGCCAGTGCCAATGTCAAGAACACTTTTTCCACATCTTTTCGAATTCAGGATTTATTGGGCATCCGGCCATTTAATATGTAATTAGCTATGAAATAAACGAGAGATAAATAAAATTACCAGTTCCTCTTAAAATTGGTGTTGTCATGCATATACTTATATATGGGTCACGTGGTAGCATAGTTGCTTGAGGCACTATGCTTCAAGCTGGAAGGTCGCAGGTTCGATTCCCAATTGACCTAATCCTTCCAGCCGCACTATGGCCCTGGGGTCGACTCAACCTGTAACACAAATGAGTAACAGGAGTATTCCCGTGGGTAAAAGGGGCCCGGCGTGGAAGGCTGACAACCTCAGTGACATCTGTTGCCGATTTTCTAGAAAATGTGGGAGCCTTTACGTCTCACAACTCTATGGGCCTCCACTTCCTGGTACAGGGATTGCTTACTTAACCATGCATATTTATAAATTCACATACTCTTCATGTAAAAATGTGATATGTTCGAAGTATAATCAATTGAACTGAAACGGAATTTGTTTTTAAAGTAAAAATTGTAGAGTTAGTTTATGAAGGTGCTACAGTTCCAGTGCATAAGCACGTACATGCATATCATTAATAATACATTACATTCATCTAAGCTCTCAGCCTTATATCATTTCCACATGAGACTAATTAAATTACGTCTGATATAATAAAAATGATGGTATGTAGCTTGGAATTTGGAAGTAAAGAATTCCAGATGCTTGTTTAGTATGCTTGTATGAATTCATGTCCTTCCATAAAATCCATCAAACCACCAGATGTATAGACTTCATAAAAGAAGTGATTGAAATTTATGTGTTTTGACACGTTATCATAATACAGTAGTTGGGAATGTGTTTGTATTAATTCCTTGGAACGCAGGTGCCAACATTTGGTAGTCTGATGTTCAGTTTAGGAGCTATGTATCTCAGTATTCATAATTGGATTCCACTACGTGCATTGTGTTTTAATATGTTAAGCATTCAGCTTTGTATCTCTGAATATGCACCTAACTCGGTGTTCGCAGAACACACTGGAACCATCCTGTGTTCTGAATATATACATCGCTCTTTTTTACCGTGTGTTAAGAGACAAATCTATAAGAATTTCTGCCAGTGATGGCCTTTTCAATATTCATTTTTTATTTAATCTTTTTGGATTATTCTGGTACACTTTTTTTTAAAGAAAATTCTAGAGTAATCAGAGGATACTGATATGTTGGGATTTTGGACTTTAGCCATCGTCCTGGTTGGTCCAGTGATTGAGGCTAGCTCTTTCGAAGGGACCCAACTGAATAGGTGTTTTCCTTCACCTGAGGACGGAAACAGATCCAGTTTCCGAAACGTCGTGTTTTTATTGGTTATCCTAAAAACCAGGACAATGGATAAAGTCCAAAATCCCAACATATCAGTGTGTTATACACCATCGTCAGAATCCTATAGTAACTAATCAGAGGATGTTAGATCCGGCGATGTGAGTGTCCATAGTCCCTTCAAGGTGATCGTGTTACCAAAAGATTGAATTGGAGTATGATTTGAAGCAGATCTTATAGCGTACAGCATAACTACAAGGTTGTTTACATTTATTTCAGGTTGGGAGTGGAAGTTTCTATGAACAACTAATAGCATTTGGAAATGGACCACTCAAAACAAGCAATTCTTGCCCGCCTGATCTTCCGCAAGTTAAGCCAGAACCACTTCAGCTTAGTGATGCTGAAATGCATGCAATTGCCAAAGATAGGCAAAAGAAGGACAATCATAATATGAGTAAGTGTGAAACTTAATTCTTATTCAATTTATTTTTATGTGGTATTAAATATATAATCTGTAAGCACTTTATGTTATAGTATCAGATATTGAAGCATTACAAAATGAAGTTGGCAGTGAAATTAAAAGAAGAATAAATTTAGGAAATTATAATAACTATTCTGCACTAAAAAATGTTACCATTTTGTCCATTTTCCAAAAGACTAGCGTTATTGCTCTGCCCCCCCCCCCCCCCCCCCCCCCTTTTTTCTTTTTGACAAAGGGTGTCTTCTCCTCTGGGAGGACACACAAANCTTGTTTAGTTTTGGAACAAGGTGTATCATTCTGCTGGAGGGAAACATAAAATGACAGTTCTTCAAAACAACATTCTGATGAAAATATTTGGATCCAGGGGAAGTAAATTGCTATATATTTATGAATTTTGTGGATTATTCATTTCCCTTAATGTAGTTAGGATAGTCAAGTTAAGGAGGATATGATGGGAACGTGAATGCTTGTTGGAGATGTGAGTTTGATATAATGATGGATTTTAAGGAAGTGGTGGTATACATTCAGTTGAACTGTCTCAGTATACGATCCAGTGAAGAGTTTTTGTGTTGACGTTTGAACCATTGTATTTGAAAACAGATTCATAAAAAATTCAATCCTATAGTAATTAGTAGTATGTAAAAATGTCATAATGCAGTGTCTCCGATATATCTGGAACCATAGTAAATGTTTGAGTTTTGGCATTGGTGTTACAGAATGTGCTCAATATGTACACCATTCACCCCAGAGCAAACATTCAAGTGTTCATTTCCAACCCAAAACAACAGTTTGAATGTTTTACGGCGTGTTCTTACTGCCTGCAAAGAAATTTCACTCTAGAAGACGCTCAACATTGCATATTTTCGTCATCTAACTGATTGTGATCCCCACATAGCAGAATTATATGCTCGTTTTCTTCCCTACTCATTGCCTTCACTCAGAGCTTTTGACACAAAGAAGATGAACAGTTCCATACTGATGAGATATTCTGTAGAACTTCTCTTGTTATGGCTTTCAGTGGTTGAACATGACATTTGAAATTGTTTGCCAAATCCCGAGGCACATCGCATAAGAAAACTTTGCAACTGTCAGCTAAGAATTAATTAAGTTAAAGATAAAATGGTAAGAAAATAATCTGGGAAAAAATGGTTATTGACTGCTGAGCTTGCCTATCTTTTTATTGCACCTGGTACTTGTATTCTCCTCCTACAGTTTTGTTTCTTCAGTGAAAATACGAGTATATCTCACAAAGACACAGAAGTTTGGACTGTTACCTATGTCTTGAAGAATTTTCTTCTCAGGTGTCATTAATGATAACTTAGTGATTGAGTGAGGCCGTGCCATAGCCCAAGCGGTTAGTCCCTGGCTTCCCACCGTGGCAGCCTGGGTTCCATCCCGGGCCTGGTCAGTTGGGATTTGTGGTGGACAAAGTGGCGCTGGGGCAGGTTTTCTTCAAGTACTTTGGTTTCCCCTGCCAATCTTCATTCCACCAGTTGCTCCACAATCACCCTCACCTATCATCTGGGGCTGGTACAATAGGCCAGAAGTGGCCATAGTACAAGGGACTTAGTCCCACCCCACTAGCAATAAAAAAAATTAGTGGTTGAGTGTATTAGTGAGTTTTTCCTCAGCTTGCATGCTGTGAAGATTAGCTATGGATATTCAGAGCAGAGAGTATCCATTCAGCAGACACGCTGCGTGTTGGAATCACTAATAACAAGGCAGATGATCTGTGTCTGGTAATTCCATATTTAGATGTGAAGTGATTAAATACTTTAGTCTTACATATTCATAACAATTCTTCCAGTGAATAAATAATGCAAAATTAATTTTTCAGAAGATACACATAATCCAAATACCATTCGTATGGTTTAAATTATGACTCATGAGCAGTATCTGGAAACTATTCAGAGTAGTGTTTAACGGTTCCAAATTCTAGAAGTGAAAGGAACTTTAGTATAAGAATTTTGAAGAATTGATTGGTCAGCTCTCTCTACATAACGTCAATCATTCCAGACTGCAGTCGGAGATAAGGAGCTCTTGGATCATTATTGTCACGTTTTGGTGTTGTGACTATAAATGGGGTGTGGATGGAATGTTTGTATTTATTGACACCTTACACACTCATCTCAAAACTACAAGTATTACAGCGTTATGACAAATCTACACACTTCACAGTTTATGGTTACACAAGAACTGTTGTTCTTGGTCTTCACTAGTCACATCCTGGCAGTGGATTTATAACAGTCTCATTGCCACTGGAACACACATAAAGTCTTCTTTTTGCATCCCGATTCCTTCCTTGCAGCTCTCATTTTCTGACCAAACCTTTTTGAAGTTCTTGCTCACGTCTTTTCACTGTTTTTTGGAAACGGTAGCTAATGTCATTTCTTTCGACTTGCATAATTTTAAAAATATTTGGGGAGTGGTGGTTTTCACCAGTATTTATGAAAATACTTTTAAATAAAAATTAAAGGGAGGTTTTGCAGAATATCATGATGTTCCCAAGCAACTGAAGTATGTTAATATTTCCAATCTTTTGTAATATGCGTGGCTTTCGACAGCTTGGAATGTCATTCACTGCCACCTCCCCTCAAGCGTATACACTATCGTGCCTTTTAATTGTGTCTGCGCCCAGAAAGGGCAATGTAAGCCACTGGGAAATGGCAGCAAGCCCGTGATTGGGTGGATGGATATGACAGACTCTGTATATTATCTCATATATCATTTGATTTCCTCTTCTGCCCATACATGGATTACCATTGAACCACAAACGTAATATTTTATTTCATTTTTTTTCAAAGTGTTAGCCAACACTGAAGCTCCATCAATTTCTGACACTTTCTAACAAAGTGGATCATAATATTCCACTATCTTAATTCTTAGCTGAAAACCTTCATTACTGTAAGATTGTCAATAAATACCCATACATTTAATGATCATGGCATAGTATTGGGAGTAATTCAGCCAATGCACACAAATTATGATTTTATAGTGATATTATTAATTTCTTTCAGTTGAAAGACGGCGACGTTTCAATATCAATGACCGAATCAAAGAACTGGGAACCCTTCTTCCTAAAAACAATGATCCGTAAGTAATGTTAATCATACATAACTGAAAATGTAACGTTTCATGCATGCATAAGTATTTGGATATAGATGTGTTACATTAGTTCAGATGGCATGAAGATGTACCATTTGCTCACCTGTCTGAAAAGAACTTACACCTCTGGTGGGTACATGTGAGATGAATAATTCATACAGATCTGCAAAATGTATATGCTCATGTTACATCACATTGTGGGGGCACGCGGTAGCGTAGTTGCTTGAGGCACTATGCTACAAGCCGGAAGGTCGCGGGATCGAATCGTAATGTCATTGCATTTTTTCAATGTACTTAATCCTTCCAGCCGCACCATGGCCCTGGGGTCGACTCAGCCTCTAACAGAAACAAGTACCAGGAATATTCTTTGAATGTTCTTAGGGGTAAAGGGTGGCCAGCGCGTAGGGCTGACAACCTTACCGCCATCTATGAGCCAACTGTCTAGAAAATGTGGGAACCTCAACATCTCACGACCCTGTAGGCCTCCAAGGTCTGTTACAGGGGTACCTTTACTTTTTACTTACTTCTACATCACGCTGTAGAAATATGAGGTAATATCGGTGTCGGTAGATCCTAAGATTGTTTCTCTACCTCCCGGACTTTATGGTTCCCTTCTAGTTTATTAATCCTTGCAAAGTGGACTCACGTACATACTTGTTTCAGCATGCCATCTGACTTATGTTAGCATAAGCATGTACTTAGGACACATGGATTTTTCTGAATGTTTAAAGAAGCAACCCTGAATATACTCATGTCCATCTGGTGTGTTTGCTGGCCACTCTTGAATGTGTCAATTTCCAGTTCTGGTTTTTATTTATGCTGATGCTGAATATGCTCATTTTGTATTTCCACCCCAACCCCCCCCCTCCTCACACACACATACACACACCAAAACTAACACACATATGTGGTCGTCTGACATATCCAGGACAAATTACATATGCTATTGTTTCCTTTCCAGCTTTTCTGTCTGCTACAAATTGCCATGATGAACAAAATGAAAGCAACACATGATCATTGGGATGCAGTGAATACAGCTGTTATGTCATATTGTGACAAAAAAAACATTATATGATTATTATAAATGTATCATTAGTATTATTAATTGTTCTTGTGGGGTATTCTCTTGATAACATTATTTGTTATTAAGGGTTGTTCTGATATACTGTACCTGTCCTGAAACATTTTTAATCTAAGAATATCTCAGGAGTATTTTCCTATATTATGGAAGCAATTGGCAATTTTTCCCGGCTTCAGTAGAGGCAGTTGTGCCTCTGTTAGCAATTACCCATCTCAATTCTTAATAATTTTTCAAAATTATTTCATTTTGACATACATAACCATGTTTCTCATTACCTTAAGTTTAAATGCATTAGTGTAATTGGCCTCTGGGCTGTTAATTTGGAAATAAATAAGAATAAATTGATTATGATTATTTATTTTTTATGTAAGGTACTATGAAATTGTGCGAGATGTTCGACCCAACAAGGGGACCATCCTGAAATCATCAGTTGATTACATCAAGGTTCTGAAACTTGAGGTGCAGAGAATGAAACAAGTGGAAGCAAGGCAAAAGCAGCTTGAACTTCAGAACCGGCGTTTGTATCTCAGAATTCAGGTACACCCCTTTATCATCTCAGCTGTTGCGTAATGGAAGGATAGGAGAGAGAGTATGACGGTGGGGTAGCTTTCCTTTTTTAAAACTACAATTAGTCTCATTGGCATCCTCCTAAACATATATTTTCATAACGTAAAGCATCGAAACAAAATCAAATAAACTCCGTGGCCTGTAGTCCGCAACCGAGCGACCGCCGCTTGTCAGCGAAGTTAGTGCTAACTTTAGCGGATAGAGGGTGTCACGTGGTCAGCACAACAGTTCCCCATGGCCGTTAATCTCCGTTTTCTAGACCGGAACCTATATTTCCTTGAAATAGCTCCTCAGTTATCCTTGTGAGGCTGAGTGGACCCTGTTCCAGGCCCACTACTTCTCAGAAAATCTGTTAGCGCCGGGAATCGATACCGGACCTCTGGATCTGTAGCCAGGAACTATGACCACTAGACCACAGAGGCGGTCAACATACGAGGGGGTACCCAAAAGAAACCGAACTTATTTTTTTAACTTATTTATTCAAATTTTAAGCACAAACCTTCAATCCCCTTCAAAGTACTCTCCACTTACACTAATATACTTGTCTAGTCTTTTATTCCATTTTTCAAAACATTGTCTAAATTCATCTTTTGAGATGCTTGACAGCGCCTCCGTCGTTTTTTCCCTTCACCTCAGCAACATCAGCAAAACGCTGAAAAAAAGTTTTGATCATTTCGGGACTCTTCTTTCAAAGCACAGCATGCTTCCACGCGACCTTGTTTTTGTTCAGCAGTCGTGGCACGAATTTTGCAGCCACCCTTTTAATTCCCAAATCTTCTGTCAAAATTCGCTGAACTGAGCTCCAAGTCACTCCCGACAGCTCCACAATTTCTTCAGTGGTCCGTCGTCGATCTTCCTTGATGATTTCACGAATTTTTTCAACATTTTCATGTGTTCGGGCCATTGCAAAAACGACGATCACACAAAACAGTTGTCACTCTACACTCTGCCGAAACTAGTCCTTACCTTCTGAAGCAACGGTAGTCGGCTTATTGACTCAGGAATGTTAGCTCTATGCGCTCATAGCGGCAAAACGCGGTACTACAAAAGCTCTGCCAGCAAAAAAATTAGTTTGGTTTCTTTTGGGTACCCCATCGTAAAGCACCTGTGTCAATAATTTTATTTACTTTTTTTTGTGAAGTCTGAACCTTAATGTAATTGTTTTACTAAAACAAACACAAAAATAGGATTCATAAACAGCTGAAGAGAATTGTAGTAAAGTTAAACGAATCTGTATTTTCAATGGAGGCTAAAGACAGCGAAAGCATATGAGTAAGAAAAATTTTGAGTTTTGAGACTACTCCTGGAGACACAGCAAGATATCTGCTATTGACAAGATAGAAATATCTGTTTAGGCCTCAAAATGTGGTACTGAAAGGAATAAAGCTTCAAGGGTCTTGCATCTCAAGGTAAGGCAACTTGGGAGATACAGGCGTAGTGGAGAGGCTAGTACTGTAGAAGCAGGATTGAGGGTGTAAGTTGGATTCACTTGGCTCAATCTAAGGTCCAGTGGCAGTCTTTAATGAATACAGTAACAAACTTTTGGCTCCATGAAGGGATGAAATGTCTTGACCAGCTGAGTAGCCACCAGCTTTTCACGAAAGACTCTGCATCTTGAATTTAGATGATTACTTTGGACATTTTGTTAGGCGGTTGGACGTACTGCCACTGTGCACATCTTGTTATGTGGATATGGCTTTTTAAATATTTGAGTTTCATATTCTTTGTTTGAATTCTCACATTTGGATCAATTTTCCAACCACCTGACTGACCGACTGACCAAATCTATATAAAGTACGTGTCCTATGTGAGGACCTGCTCATTCAGGAAATTTACCTCCACTTGTGGAACCTGAATGTTCGTTACTGTGTTTACAAGAACTTGCCACTGAACCCTACTTGGGCACAGTCAAAGTTTGGTCCCATCTCTTAACATTTTGTAATAATATGCTAGTTTTTATGTTGAGGGATTGGTAGAATGACAAGTTCATGTATGTGGAAACGACATTGTTAGATCAAAATTTGATTCAGGATGAAATTAAGAGGAGACAGAATTCAGGTAATCTTTGCTGCCATTCATTCCTGAACCATTTTTCTTCTTGCCTGATGTTGAAAATGTACTAATTAGAATATACAAAACTATAATTTTGCCCGTGGTTCTGTAAGAGTTTGAATCTTGGTCTCTGACATTAAGGGAGGAACATAGACTGAGGGTGTTTGAGAACATGTTGTTGAGGGGGATATGTGGACCAAAGAAGGATGAAGTGACTGGAGGTTGGAGAAAACTGCATATTGAGGAGCTTCATAACTTGTCCTCTTCTCCAAGTATACTTAGAATGACCAAGTCAAGGAGCCTGAGGTGGCAAGGCAAGTATCACCAATGGTGGCTAAGCAGAATACATGTGGGATTTTGGTGGGAAAGACAGAATGAAAGAGACCACTGGGAAGGTGTAGAGGTAGCTGGGTGAATAATATTAAAATGGTTCTTAGGGAGATAGTATGGGTTGGGTATGGATTGTATTCAGTTGGCCCAGGACAAAGACCAGTGGAGGGCTCATGTGAACACAGTAATGAACCTTTGGGTTCCATAAAATTTTGGGAATTTTTTTTAATAACTTCTTAACTGGCAGCTTCAAGAAGGGCTGAGGTCCATGGAGTTGGGTAAGTAAGTTAGGTATTTGTGTCTTGGTGTCATCTCCATTTGCATTTATCGAACCGCCAAGTCTCAAAGTTTGGCAGAATGTTCAAACCAAATGTAAATGCCATATGATTTCAAACCTTGAAGTAACTTTACACATTAAAATATTTAGTATATTACATGTTTGTAATAAAATATACTTTAATGTTTAGGAGTTGGAATTGCTAGCAAAATCACATGGATTACCAGTGTCTGAATTTGCGTGGCAGCCCTGTTCTCAGTCAACTGTTATCAACAGCTGCTTTAAATCCCAGCATATAATTCAAGACCCCGTGAGTAAAGTATAATTTTTGTGTGTCACTATGTTTTATTTATCAGGGAAAATTAAGAGTGATTTTTTTTTACCTATATGATTCACCCATTGAATTTGTTCATTAGTATTCATATCATATATCAACATTTATTACAATCTGAATAATGTTTAGTTACTTTCTCAAGATATGTCCAGTCAGTATTCTGACATCTGGAATAAATATCATAGTTAAGATTCAGGTCTTCCGGAATGTGACACTATGTAGTCTGTAGAGTACTGCTGCCCTGAAGTGTTGGTACTCATCTACCAGACTGGACAGTGTCACATCCCAGAAGACCAGTCTTAATATTCACTGTTGTAAGAATATTGGATCCCTTTGGCAGTCATAGTTTATTCTTGTTTTGTGTTATAATTTGGAATAATTTTTTTAGTTGAAATGTTTTTTAATATTTAGTCTTAGGGTGATCAAATCAAGGAGGGTGTAGCTTGCATGGGAGAAATGAAGAAATAAATTTGTAAGAAAATCAAGGAAAAAGAATGCTTTATAGATCTGGAGTTAGTGGAAGGATAATGTTGAAACCAATTTTATGTAAGTAGGGTGTGAGTGTGTAGACTGAACTCAGTGACTGCATTCACCAGCATACCTGATCTTTCACACCATTATCATGTTAAAATTTCTCTCATTTGAAATTTTTCTTCATTGATCCAAAGAAGTGAAAATTACTAGGCTCAGAGCAAGACTTCAACTGCTCCATGAGTTGCACGGGGTGTAGTGGAGAGGCTACTATCAAGGAGAAATGTCACTTTAACTCTAAGTAAGCGGCCTCCGTAGTCTAGGGGTAACGTTCCCACCTCATGACTCAAGGTACGCGGGTTCAAAAACCCGGCGGAGGTCGTGGAATTTTTAAGGGCGGAAAAATTCAGGGAACAAGTCCTCCGGGAGGGACTTTAAGCCGTGGGTCCCGTGTCGTAGATTTACGGCACGTAAAAGAACCTCATGTCTCTAGGAGACCTCTGAGCAAAATTAGACCAAGTTTCCCGCCCAGCTAGTTTCCAATTCCTCCGGTAGATGGGGGAAGTATCAGGTACCACTGCCAGAGGAGGGGGGACCTCTCTGAAAGAAAGGGACTAAAGTATTAGATACCACTGCCAAGTAGAGGGTAGAAACCTTGCTGGCAGAAAGGGACTAGGAACCCCTGCCAGAGGAGGGACGACCTCGCTGACAGAAAGGGACTAACTATTAGATACCACTGCCAGTAAGAGGTTGGAACCTCGCTGGCAGAAAGGGACTGATAGTAAGCACCAGTACCGGTAGGGTATGGAGACAGTACAAATTAAAGGGGGATGCACAATGGACCAGTAACCGGTCTGAGTGCATGGGGAAACCCACCCCCTCAATACGGATTACGGATTAACTCTGAGTAAGACAGACATCTCATCCTGATTGCTTCATTCATGTGCTCCAATGTTGTGCAGTAGCAGTATGCATTCATTCTTGCCCCATGAGGCCAGTAACTTTCAGAGAAGAATGACCTCTGAGTCCCAAAATGCTTTCAGTGGACTCTCAACAGCAGCATCCCCATAGACCGCTGAAAATATTTTGTCCATCCAGCATATAGCCTGGAACTTGCATGTAGATACTTTCATCTGTTGTAAATACTAAAGAAACATATGAAAGAAAACATTTCTCATGCGATGAAAAGTGAAAGTTGAGATGTCATGATGGACACAGACACTGAACCCTGATGTCTTTTCTGTGAGAATTAAATAAGTGGTATGTGGGATAGATACCTCAGTTGGTCCGGCAGTTGTGAGTAGAATAGATGTTCTGTGTATTATTCCATTTTTATTTCAGACAGTCTGTATCAAAGTAATAAATACGTGCATAAATGTAACACACCCTAAGATAATACATGTTGAATAGCCAACGTAATACTGTAATTATGAAATTTTAGCTTTTAACATGCAGTTCATATGTAAAAGTGATCATGATATTTGTCAGAAGAGAAGCAGTCAAGTCAAGATTGTTCACAGACAATACAAGTTTTATCCATCCTGATACAGCTGTTCCCTCTTTAAATAATTTGATACACCTTCTCTCTTTAATAGTTACTTGGTCACACGTTAGATGGCAGCATAGCGCAATTCGGCATGCAGATGCAAGGTGTTATTACAGATGCATCATCTCTAAGTGCATCACAAGTAGAAGATTTAATGGAAGATGATCATCCTGTAAATGGTGATCCAATGCTTTCATCTCCACATGTGCCAAGTCCAGGAGAACCAAACCACATTGATGAAGATGATGATGATGATCCTGACAGTGACTCTCTGGTAGATATGGCAATGGTGGCATGATCTGCCATGTCTTTTGTTATCTGCAATTTAGCTAATGCCATTAAGGGGAGTTCCATGAACTGGTAGCATTGGTGATTGTTATGATATGAGGAAGTGGTTTGGAAATACACATACATCTCACCGATAAGTTCAGTGTCTGTTATCTTGAAGCAAGCTGATTGCTGACTGATGCTGTATAGTTTGTTGCTTCGTTTGCAGACTTTATATTTAAAAATGTTTGGAAAATGGATGACCTGTGAAATGATGCTGCAAAATAAACAATGATGTTAGCGCTGGAGTTATTACGATTGTTCCACGTCAGTGTCCTCGTGCGGAACGTCTGAATGTAATGAAAGATGAATGAGAGTGTGTCTGGAAGAGTTAGTACCTGTATGTCTGCATGTGTGCTGTGTGGTTGTTGTAAGAATGGGAAATGACATGCATTCTAATTAGCATACTTAATACACATTCAGCAATTTGCTGCAGATGCTAAGAACCATGTTTGTTGCATACTTTATGATACTGACTGATGATGTTAAGTTTTTTAAATGTTTATCACTATCATACTATTGATCATGTTATGTTATAAATGTGATTGTGATTTATTATCAAGAACACTGACACAGGAGGTCATGTTTACAGATAGTATATATCACTATGTAAAATAATTTTAACATGTAATGTTTGCTAAGAAAGTAAAGCATTAATGAAAGAGGTGATATTTTTAATATGTACACTATTTTCAGCAGTCAGTAGCCAGGTAATATCTTTAATGCAAAGAAATACAACCTTCACTGAAAAATGTGATATATTCAGTAATATTGTTATTTTCATGTGATACAGAAGGCTGATATGCATTGCATATTCTAGGCGTGATAGCGGTGGTGCTATGTACATTCATATAAATATGTGTGTATTTACATGCATAATAATGTTGAAATGCTTAGGCAGTGTGTGCTTGATATAGCCTGTATGTCCCAGCAAAATTTTTGAACTCATAATAACAATTTTTAAGGATTGCATACTGTTCCGAACTTATGCAATTTTTACCATCAATGCAAAAATACTTTATTGTTTTTTTATTTATTTATTTTGAAACTTGTAGCACTTGAAGATGACCCCTTTGAGGTCAAAACATGTAGTGCATGCTACATAAATAAATAAATAAATAAATAATAAAATATTTTTGCGTTGATGGTAAAAATTGTATATGTTCGTCATATTGACAAGTTGCAGATAGTAATTGTTGGTTCTGATCTAGAGAATTTATATTATCCACTGCGTCTGACTGTATGGATACCCCTTTTTGAGTGTAACTGAATGTTGTGCATGGAGTAAAATAGGGCTGAGTTTTTGAAGTATATGTCCGGTTGCTTGCCAGAGGCATATTTTTCTATGTGATTAAAAGCTTGATCTCGTGTGCTTTGACACAGAAGACAAGAATATTTCAGATTAATGCAATTTGTGTTCTTATTTTGAATGATCTTGATGAATGCCTCATGATGAGACTCAAGAATTCATTCACAGTCCTGTATGTTACAAATAGTAGTACTGAGTAGTTGTCATGATATTTCCAGAGGGCCCATGCAGTATGGTTTTTGTTTCACATGTGAAACTTTTGAGAGATGATTGGGGTACAAAAGTTTTTAAAAATCTGGCGGGCAGATAAATGTTGTGTTTTTAAGAAGGTGGATTAGTATTTTTGGTGCCCTGGTATGGCTCTTGTGTCCACTTGGCAAGCAGGCTTCCTGTCTTTTGTTGCTGTACTGTATGTCCTAAACATACATGGACCAAGCATTTGACAAAGGCAAAATAAAGTTTACAGAGAGATTAATGAGTTACCAGTTATGTTGCTCTTAACTGATTTGATGTGGTTTCCATTCCCTACGTGTTATAAATGACCAAATGATATTGTCACAGATTCAAAAGCAAGCTTCTTAATATTGAATTGGAAACAGTTATCACCCAAAATTTTGCAGTCATAACTGTTTTCCAGGCAACTATATCGTTTGTCCCCTGGAAATGACAATTATGCCTCTCTCATACTGAGACAATGCCAGTTATTCCTGCCTCATAAAGAAACTCAAACTGTTCCTTTTATCTTCGGAAACATACGTATACTGATGAAACATTTTGTGATGATTTCTGCTCAGTATGCAATTACTCTTTGGGTAACTGATAAAGAGTTGCAGTACAGGGTGTCTGGCAAAGAAACTGAATGAACTGTTTTGGAAATGATGAAATGATAAGATTACAGGTCAAAGGGTTTAGGGAAGATAAATAGTTGCAGCAGGACAGGGAAGATACCCTTTGGGGGGAGATTAAGCATGCGAAGAGAGGTCAGTGGTGTATCACATTTGTTATAATTTAAGGCACAGAGTAAATATGGCATGTATAGCTCGTTTTGCAGTTTGTAGCGTCTGAATATTGTGAAGGCTGAGTACTTGATGTACAAAGTTGCACAGTACCTGGACATTATGTACTTGGTGAAAATGCTTAGGATATATCCATAGCCTGGCAATCCTGGAGTGTTTCGTGTTGTCACATGTAGTTTTCTGGATGTGTAAGTGGTAAGTTTTGATGGTGTGTCACAAATGGTAGAAAAGTGGCTCCCATGGACTGCAATTTCTGTAGGAAGTGTTTTTCATTGCAGTAAGGGCGTACAGGATTCCACCGGAAGGGGATAGGAATGGGTGTAGGTCGGGATGCAAAGCAGGCAGTACAGTCGGAATTTATGTGAAGTGTTGAGGCTTGGTCAAATTACAGCAAAATTTTGGAGTGTGAAGTGTTGTGGAAATATGTTAATGGTATGGCAGGTGTGAGATACAAATGGACATGTTCAGAAGTGTTGGTGGTGAAAGTGCCGAGAAAGGTAAGTATGAGTATATTAATATATTGTGAATTTGGTATTAGCATGTAAGAAGGGACAGATGAATGAAGTAATCCTGTTGAGGAAGGAGTTGAAACATTTGCATGTGAAAGTGCTAGAAAATGGAGACACTGAAGGGTATTGTAATGAGAGAATGCAAAGTGAAGCAGAGTTCAGTTTATGAAAGGATTATTGAATACGGCTGCAGTGGAGTTACATTTTGTGGTAGAGCATTTTCATTCGTGAGACTAAGAATGTAACATGTAGGTTACGCATAAAGAAGTTTATAATACTTTGGACAGATGGGGAACAAAATTTTAATCACTTGAGACCATGCTAATTCAGTGTGAGTTAACAAGAAAATATGAAATAAAAACTGTAGCACCATCTGTGGAGTAAAACCTGAACACTCGAGACTGAAACCTCGTGGAAAACCACGAAGTGTAGTCAAAAATGTAGCATCTTAGTTTCTTATTGTCTCCCTTATTGGGCTGTCCAAACCGCTCCTCTGAAGAATTAATTTTATAGGTTAGGTCAGGAGGTATTGGGGACGAGATTATGGAAGCGTGGGAACCCTCACATGCCACCCTTAACATCACGCAGCTATTTAATCAGTAAACCTGAACACTTGACACTAAAACCTCATGGAAGGCCCTTTCCGGGTGATGGGCCGCGCCCACAAATACTGATAAACGATTTCATTGTTCAGAGCTAACAAATGAACCTCTGACATGACCTTGCATGGGTTTGTTTGGGTTTCAAACCCAAGCTCAAACTGTCAGCACTCTCAATGAGAGCACGTGTCCTGCGGCATATATATAGACACACACACACATACACTTGGTCGTCGACTTATGACCACAAAAAAATGAAAAATAGAAAACGATTAAAAGGTAAGAGTTTTTAAAATAAATTATAAAGATGGTAAAAAGATTACAAAGGTTAAAGAATACTGTTAATAAATATAGGGCCGACATACGACCTGTTGGAAGTTGGTTGTAAATCGATGATCAAGTGTATAAACATTCGGCCAGCACGGGGTGCTGCTTGCTGCATATATATATGTAACATTCCTTTAAACGCTGGACTTATGAAATGGTGGTAAGCTTGAGCTGGCCGGAGTTTATTTAAATGCCCGCTGTTGGTGCGTGTTTAAATGTCAGTTGCTACTCTGGGTTTAAATGTCCCTTCCTGCTGGGGCTTAAACAATTTTAAGCATTGTGTTTAAGAATGCTGTATATAACTCAATTTTTATGATAAATGGATGGAATTAACTTTGCTCGTAGTGTCGCATATTATAATGGAAGATTTGAAAATTTTTAGACAAAGAGTTATACTCTATTCTCGTTTTTTTTTTCTTTTAATTTTGATCCGAACTGCAAAAATTGTTTCCCAGTTCTTCACAGACTTGTTCTGCATTATAAATTCATTTCTCTTTGTAACACTTGACAAATTTTAGCGCTCCCTGGTGTCATAAAACTGATGGAAGCAATAAAATCATTTGGTCTTCTGCTAGCACTGCTTACACTCTTTGGATTTTCGAATCTTTTGACTGAAGGACAGAAGAATGAAAGAATGGCTATTCAAGAGAAAGCTAGAGGGGTCCCTTCTTTCGTTATACCTGCAAGTGATCATTGCCCTCTCTAGGGTCGTGAACAGACAGTTGCATCGTGGTTGAGATACAGAGTGCGATCTGTTTTCTGTGCGTTCATGGTGACATCGAATACTATAGTTTCATTTCAGCCTATTATATACATCAAGCAGATAACAAAAAACGGGTGTTACATCGAATTTTACTATATATTTTATTAATCTGCAATAATAGTACTGGCTCGTGGATGAGTTTGGGCATAACTCATACGTATATTCTTTTTTTGCTGTTGTTCATTCGGTATCATTTTAATTAATCTATTAGGGTTTTACTCAAGAAGGGTGGCCGGTGGTCTAGAGGTAAGGTGTATGGTTTAGAAGTTATGTGGTTCGAAGACATGACTATTTTCGTGAAGAAAAAAAAAGAATAAATTTGTGCATGTAGGAAGCAAGTCGTACTATATGAGGAAGGCGAAGGTAACAAATTTGTATATATCTGGGGGTACGTGGGTAAGACATTGGCGTGGTATTGGGAAGGTACGGGTTCGAGACCACGGTGTCTTTTGTCAATAGAAATTGAAAAGTGAATAAATAAATACGATTTTTCTGCAGCTATAAACCAAGTCGTAGAATATGAGGACGATCGCAGTGAGGTTACACAGAGTGATGTGGTGGTGTAGAGGCAAGGCACCGGCGTTGTAAATTTATGGTCCGTGGTTCGAAAACACAAGTATTTTTGTAATAAGATTTTTATGGACTTATATAGGGAGATGTAACATAAGAGGAAGATTAAAGTTATAAAAATCCGTTGCATTGGTGGCTCATTGGTAAAGTACTGGCCTAATGTAACGGAGTTCCAAGGTTCGGAACCAACGAAAGTTTTATAAAATACAAGTGGAGTTAAATAAGATTTTTCTTGAATATAACCGAAGATGTAGCTCAAGAGGAAGATTAAAGAAAGAACATTTCAACGGCGCTGGTGGCTTAGGGGTAAGACATCAGCTTAGTGTTCAGAAGGTCCCTGGTTCAAAACCAATAGGATTTTTGTGGAAAAAATAATTAAAAGAATAAAACCAACGGCAGTGCAAGACGTGAAGAGATAGAGATAAGAAGGTGTGGGGGGGCCGAGGGAGGGTAGATTTTTTTTTTTTTTTTGCGGCCGCTTCATTAAGACACTCAACCTAAGCGGGGTTTATTAA
>NW_019726238.1:1993269-2013879 GCF_002891405.2 Cryptotermes secundus
AAAAAAAAAAAATCTACCCTCCCTCGGCCCCCCCACACCTTCTTATCTCTATCTCTTCACGTCTTGCACTGCCGTTGGTTTTATTCTTTTAATTATTTTTTCCACAAAAATCCTATTGGTTTTGAACCAGGGACCTTCTGAACACTAAGCTGATGTCTTACCCCTAAGCCACCAGCGCCGTTGAAATGTTCTTTCTTTAATCTTCCTCTTGAGCTACATCTTCGGTTATATTCAAGAAAAATCTTATTTAACTCCACTTGTATTTTATAAAACTTTCGTTGGTTCCGAACCTTGGAACTCCGTTACATTAGGCCAGTACTTTACCAATGAGCCACCAATGCAACGGATTTTTATAACTTTAATCTTCCTCTTATGTTACATCTCCCTATATAAGTCCATAAAAATCTTATTACAAAAATACTTGTGTTTTCGAACCACGGACCATAAATTTACAACGCCGGTGCCTTGCCTCTACACCACCACATCACTCTCTGTAACCTCACTGCGATCGTCCTCATATTCTACGACTTGGTTTATAGCTGCAGAAAAATCGTATTTATTTATTCACTTTTCAATTTCTATTGACAAAAGACACCGTGGTCTCGAACCCGTACCTTCCCAATACCACGCCAATGTCTTACCCACGTACCCCCAGATATATACAAATTTGTTACCTTCGCCTTCCTCATATAGTACGACTTGCTTCCTACACGCAGTTTTATGTCAGAACAGTTCTGCGGACCACCTTTCTCGTCTTTCCTTCGAAAGCAAGTTTATCATTTTTAGCATATTTTAATACCAGTATACTTATTTTTAAAAAAGAATTAAAATCCATTTAATTCAATTAATTTTATATTAGTGTTAAGTAATTAAGTTAATAGAAGAAAATTCATATTTGTTTTTTAATAATTCTAGGCTATTAGAATTTGGATAATTTTTAACTTATTAACTAAAAAAATAAATAAAGCTTGGTACTCACATTAATGAGATGGGTGAGCCTGCCGGTTCTTGCACAGTTGTTCTATATTTGGATGTAGCTGGCAAGCTTAAGTCGGAGATCCTCGCATACATCGAGTTGATTTCGGTACTTTGTTTTTATTTGAGTTAGTGATGAAAACGCTTTCTCACACAGATGTGTAGATCCTTCTTTTGTTGCTGAGAGTAGAATGGGTAGTCGGTAGGCGGGTAGGGTAATAAATTTCATAAAATGTCAGTACTGGGAGAGAAAGTGAAAGACTATTGCCATGTGTACTTTCCAAACTCTGCGATTTCCAGCTATAGTGTGGTATGCAATTCATTTGAATCTTATTGTTTCTTCTGTCTTTTTTGAAGGACCACAGGGGCACACCTCGAGGACCACTTGTGGTCCGCGGACCATAGTTTGAGTAACGCTGTACCTAAACCATGCCCCACTGCATTACCAAAGGACCGCCACGGTTATGACAACTATTCGACTTTGTCTTCCACATATCCTACCGCTTCGTTTGTACCTTTACAAAATTCCTCTTTACTTCTCGCTTCATTTCAAAGTCATTTTACGACTGGCCAGTCACTTTCTCTTAATTTAGAGCCGATTCAGGCGCTCATGACCAGATCTTAGTCTTGAAGTAAGCGTCACTGTTTGGCCTTTAATAGGAATTCATTCTGATGACAAGACGGGTCTATCCCTTCTCACTTGTCACAGTAAATTACTTTCTATATTTCGTCCTTCCTCCTCTAAACTGCATGTCACGACCTTTACAACTATATGTATATACTGCACATGGCTTTTTTGGCAATAGCCAATAGCCTCCTTATCCACTATTCCGAACATTTGCATTTTCACGATCTTCTGTGGCTTCTGATTACTGACCGCTCCACACCTTGGGATATTGCTGTTGAGAACCTTGATTTCTAAGCGCTGCACTTTGGAACGTGCGTATTTGCCACAAATCCCAAGGCAAGCATACAACATTGCAGATATAAATAATGCTCTGTGGACGGTACATTTTATCTTAGAGCTTAATCGCTCACTTTTCAATGAAGGACATGCTTTAATAAATATTGTGAAGGCATTGGCTTCGATCATTTCTGTATGTAATCCTCTTACCAAAAAATACACAGATGTTGTAAATGACTCACCAAGGGGGGTTCTTCCTCCGTTCAATATGACACCCAACCGATCTAACTCTCTTGACATAAAATTTCATTTCTTTTGTTCCAGCTCTCACACTGCGTCTCACATCCAGACTTCGCTGCAGCATTCTAAGAACATACCCTTCTTTGCTCTCAGTTGCATATACATAGGTGCCAGCAGCTAACAGACTTGATTATACTAACGGAAATTTTAATTTGAACTTATACACACTGTACAGTCCCTGGCCGCAGAGAAATCTCCGCTGCATCTTATAGCCGCCCACCTGTACGTTTCTCCAAGTACAGTAAAACTTGGTTATAGCAACATCGGTTTCTGCGACACCTTGTCTATTGCGTCAAATATTCAATGGTACGAACTAATTCCTCATAAAGCAACTGTTTTTATACCTTGCTTAGTACGACATGCACAAATGCATCAACCTCGTATGTAACGTCATTTTCATTCCTGAATTTCTCTGATATCGTGGGAAAGTTCGATGTGTCTGCCCACCCTCACTTTCTCTACTTGCTGACGTGACTGTCCTGGAAGAATACGACCGCGGGCTGCAAGAGGAGCGTGGGTTTTATGCGAAAACAAGGGTGTGGGGTGGGACTGCGTGAATAGTGCAAGAGGACGCGGCAGGTTGTTAACTGCATTCCTTTCCTAGAATCTCGTCTAACAGGACCTCACATTGTCTACTTACCCTATAGTGTTCCTGCCTAAACCCAGAGAAGTGCAGTAGCGAAAACATGGCAATGAAAAGGAAAGTTTTAAGCATTGAAGAGAAAGTTAAAGTGATTCGTGAAATATTGTGTGTATTGTCAGTGAAAAGCGCTGTAATATGTCTTTGATATTATACATTTGGGCAATTCCACGTTAATGTTACGTTAGTCTGTACTTAACTACGTATTTCACTAAAAAAATGCAACATTTTAACTCGGTTTTTGGTAGATTTTTACGTGACTAACATAAGGCTACTGTGGAAGTGCCCATTTCGGTTACAACGACATTCGTTTATAACGACACTATTTTTAGGTCCCTTTGATGACGTTATAACCAAGTTCTACTGTACTTCAATTTCCCCTGCCAATCTTCGTTCCACCAACTGCTCTAAATCAACATCATCTAGGATTGATACAATAAGCTACAAGTAGCCTAAGTACCAAATGCTCTCACTCCAATAAAAATAATAAAGAATCCTGTCCACAACATCTATCTAAATATTCTATTTGTATCCCCAACAGATCCTTCAATTTATCCTACCAAAATACCCTTTGTATTCCTCTCCTGTGACTGACATGACATTGGTTCTTTACTGTTATCTCCAAGTAATGAAATTTCAATCGAGAACTGTGTGAGAAATTGTTTTCTGACACACATGAGTCTTGTTTATGTGTAGGTAAGAATGAAAGGGCATTACTTTATAATTGACTTACAAAGTTCAGGTTATCCACCTCAGTGTGAAACTCTGAGAAGCAGAATCAGTATCAGGGTTGAATGTGGGTAGGACTATTTATGTAATTTCTTTACTTATTTCATTTTTGTTACATTTTTATTTACTTTTGTTGTTATGGGTGTATTCCTTCTTTTACTTTTGCCATATAATCCTACCTGTACTGAACTGGTGAACATGAACATAAGATGTTCTTATAAAGTTTATTTAATAAAACTGTGTCTTTAAGCATTGTAAACTATGTTATTAGGGTGAAAAAGGTAAACTACTTCTTGTCTTGGAACCAATTAAGCTTTTAACCTGTATTTCCTATATTTGCATCATAATAATTTCAATTAATTATGATTTCATGGAACTAATTAACACTGTTAACGCAGGGACAGCTGTATAGACGTATGTGTGTGTGTATGCGCACACATAAACACATTTATATTGCATTTATATATTCCAGCAGCGTTGATAAGATTTGCCACAAACTAGGATTCGAGACGAGGTCTTTATCTCAGGGAAATGGATGTGTTATTGACCGCGAGGGGAATACATTTCAGGAATGATCATATACCGTATCACCAAAACACCATTCTGTCTGTTGTTTGCATTCAGTTCAACGAGGAGGAGGAAATGTTATCTTCAAACCTTCACTTCAGCTTTTTTTGTTACATATTACAAATTAAGTAAGGGACGAAGCACACATAGGGTGACATTCCTCCTGGGAGACTCAGAATAAAAGGACTGACTTTCCAAAATACCTCCTTATAACTGACTGAAGATTACAGCTAAATCCTACTGATGATGGTGCCATAAGCCTAAGGAGGATTCCAACAATTATATGGTCATGGGATGGCATCTCGCCGAGGGTGCTTCTCATTCAGGTAGAATCAATAAGTGGAATTCTATAGCCACTTAAACAATATGAAGTGTGGGGCATACAGTCACAATATATATATATACACATACATATGTGTGTGTGGTATTATTGAAAGCTTCAATTATTACCATTTCAATAATATCACATATGGAAATATAAATCATTTATCACAGTGTAATATAATTAGCATATTAATATACACATTATTTACAATAAGTTCGTTAAACTGCATTCTATTTTTAAAAAATTCCTAAGATTGCTGTTAATATTTTTGATTACATGAACTAAAGATTTTCAATGCATTCTGCAAGTTTAGGAGAACACTCTGGTGTTGAGACTACGGTTTTAACTTTTTCACTCTTTCGATTTCTTGTTGCACAAGTTCGTTAAGGTCGTCAAGTGGGCGATAATAAACATGTACAGCCTGTGCTCCCAACGCCATTGACACCATGGAGGCAACAAAGAATTTCAAGTACGTTGGCCATGATACACCAGCAGGCATGGTGCTAGTTTGTCTTCTCTTGCTGCATTTGTTCCTCAACTAATTGCTGTATCTGCCGACGCTTGAAAGTACGATCTGCAATTGAACATACATTATTCATCAGGTGTGCGTAATCATCACACCAACCACTTGAGGTACAAATATTACTAAAACACTATTAGAATTCTGCAATAGGCCAAGAAGACTTTTAAAGAATAAATTACATGACAGCAAAATGTGTTTTTTAATTTCATTTTTATTAAGTGAAGTATGAATTTATATAGACTTTCTTTCGCTGGAAACAAAAGATGGGAGCGTAGTGTGTTCATGTGTCCCATGGCAAGCTTTATTCTGTGGCATATGCACTTACTTACTCATGGAGCTCAGCCCTTCTTGAGGAGAAGCCAAATCTGCAGCTACTCAAGAATTTCCCAGCATTTTATGGAACCCGAAGGTTCATTACCGTGTTCACAACAGCCCTCCACTGGTCCCTATCCTGAGCCACATCAATCCAATCCATGCCATCCAATCCTATCTCTCTAAGATCCATTTTAATATTGTCCACCCATTTATGCCTTGATCTTCCCAGTGGTCTCTTTCCTTCTGCTTTTCTCACCAATATCCTATATGCATTCCTCTTCTCTCCCATTCGTGCTACATTCCCTGCCCACCTCATCCTCCTTGACTTGATCATTCTAATTATACTTGGAGAAGAGTACAAGTTATGAAGCTCCTCATTATGTAGTTTTCTCCAACCTCCTGTCACTTCATCTCTCTTCGGTCCAAATATTCTCCTCAACACCCTGTTCTCAAACACCCTCAGTCTATGTTCCTCCCCTAATGTCAGAGACAAAGTTTCACACCCATACAGAACCACCAGTGGGGTTGTCAACCTTATATGCCTGCTGCCTTTTACCCCCAGGAAGATTCCTAGTGCTCATTTCTGTAGAGGCTGAGTCGACCCCAGGGCCATAGTGCAGCTGGAAGGATTAGGTCAATTGAAAAATCCAATCACCTCATCAACAGAACTCGAACCCACACCCTTCCGACTTATACCACAGTGCCTCAACCAACTTTTTACTAAGCAGAGGCTAATTTGGTTTCAATACCAAACTTTTCTATTAACATTTTCCATTAATCAACCCCCTTAAAGTGGGGGCAATCTGTTCCTCTGAAATGCTGGTCTGCACCTACAAATACAATCTGTACCAAAGGGATGTCGGTATTTTAAAAGTTCATGCCCCAATTCAAGGGCACATGGTAGCGTAGTTGGTTGAGGCACTATGCTACAAGCCAGAGGGTTGTGGGTTTGATGCCTGATGAGGAAATTTGATTTTTCAATTGACCTAATCCTTCAAGTCACAATATGACCCTGGGGTAGACTCAGCCTCTAACACAAATGAGTACCAGGAATCTTCCTGGGGGCAAAAAGCAGCCAGCGTGTAAGGCTGACAACCTCACTGCCATCTGTGAGCTGAAAACCATAGAATAAAAACTGTGATAGAGCATGCACATGCGTAGAACTAGAATAGAAAAGGGCCCCAAGGGGGCCAACTGAGTAGGTGTCTTCCTTTCTCACTTGAAGATGGAAACAGATCCAGTTTCCGAAATGTTGTCTCCTCTATTACCTACAATTCCGAACGATGGAAAAGTCCAAAAACCCAGTAATTCTGTGCCATCCACCATCATCAGAACCCTTTAGAATCTACAAAATGGTTAAAGTGACAAACTTTCAACTTGTTTATTTATTGATAATAGTTTTGAGTCCTGAAGAATTCAGAGTTTGACTTACAAGAGAACGTCTCTGAAGAGTAACTGAGGGACTGACATGGGAAAGGATCTAAGGATGTGGCAATATCTAGGACACTGTATGAATTTTGCAAATTTAAGAACAAATTTTTGGCCTAAAGGTAGAGTCTCTCTTAGAATTATGAGAAGATTATAAAACCCAAAAAGGTAAAGATTTCTGCACTAACTTTCTCTTACAATTTAACATTCAGGTTTCCTTATCAGACACTGACTGATAACTGAGCGCTGTAGTGTGTGTGGAAGTGCGTTAGTAAATAAATGCTATAGGCATTACGTACAGAAGTTTACTTCCCCTACATGCCAGTTGATCATTGAGAATTCTAGTGCAGCTCCCAGGACAAAGAAGATAGGAAGAAATCTATAAATTCCTAGGTATTTCTTTCCAGGCCACTTATCCAAGAGCTTCTGTAATGTTCTGTTGTACAATCGCATTGGCTATCCTGCAAATAAAAGAGTTACTCACATGAGAACCTGAATTACAAAGACATAACTTCTTTACGAAGTACACATTAAAGATTTGAAGAAAATTTCTTTGTATGGATTTTCTTAAGAAAATTAAGAAGAATCACACCAATTTGTGAGCTGGTGAAACAAAGAGGTAGCAGTCATTATAAAATACAGTAAAACCTGCCTTAAATGGACCCTTTATGAAACGGAATTTGACTTAAACGGAAATATTTTCAGGTCCCGTGACTTTGGGGCTGAAAAAAATGTTAAATATGCCTTTATATGGAAAATTTCCAGACTTCCAGAATGTATTGTTTAGAAAAACTTTAGGCAGCCTATACATTTTACAGAATTTTATTTTCTCTAACTCGCAATTCAGCTTTGAACGGTACTGTTCTAAGATGGAGGTAACAGATTTTCTGATATGTTTGTCCTTATCTACAAAATTAGATGGCATCACATTGCAGAAGATCATAATGTTAACAAGTAGACTCTAAATGGTTCTTACGATGGTGTATAAAAATCAGAATTACTGGGTTTCTGGAGTTTCTGCATCACCCGGTATCCTGACAACCAGATAACACAATGTTCCAGAAACTGGATGTTTCCATCCTCAGGTGAATGGGGGAGGGGACACCTACTGTGTTGGGTCCCTTAGGAAGAGCTAACCTCAACCACTGGACAACTCGTGCCAAAGTCAAAGTCATATTGCAACTGACAGTCAGTCAGTCAATAAGTCTTGGTGTCAAGCCCCATCTGGGGCTCATAACCAGATATTTATTACTGTTTAACATTTACGATTTTGTTTCTGTGGGTGCCCTCTCTGATGAGAGGATGGGTCTGTCTTTTGTATATGCTGATGGCCCTTGCCAGCACAGTCTTTCTTGGGTCTGATTCCCTTGGGACTTGCGACCATATTTTACTCTCTCAGATTTGAGACTTCCCTTTTCGTCACCTCGTACGACTTGCGGGGTCAGTGTCAGTATAACTACAGCTATATAAATACCTGAGACCAGGCTACGTCAAAGGGAGATAACAGGAAAATATGCAATAAAAATTCCTGAAACTAAGACGGAAAGGGAGATGAAAATTTTATGTAACAAACATAATCCATGAAAACCAATGCATTGGATTATATGCAGAATTTGTGAAAGCATTTTGTGCCTACCAATAGCACCATGTGTGGACTAAAACATTACATGAAGTGTCTGTCACACGATGCTGCTCTTCTCTGAGAGTTGGAAACCTCATTGCTGATAAAGGGGATCCACATGGGAGAAATGTTCAAAGTGGGTTGGCTGATCGAACTGCTTAAGCATGGCATGTGGGCCAATTCCTTGTATTTCTTACACCTGCTGTTATTTTCAATTTCCAAATTACTAGCTTCGTCCCAGCCTACCTCACAATTCTCTTCATAGGCATGTTGGGCTAATTTTGATTTTTCTAGAAGACCCTCTTTGAGTTTGTGTCTATATTCACAGAGCCACACAGCTAGAAGTCTGCCTGCTTTGCCAATGCAGCTGCTGCCACATTCACAGGGAATGTTACAGATGCACTGTGCCGTCTGTTGCGGATATCTTTCTGGCCTGGTTTTCATGAGTAAACTCCTAAGGGTGTGTTTAGTGTTGAATGTCGTCCTGATGTTTTATCAATGATGACCATGATAAATGAGGCAAAGTGAAGGTGGGGTGGAAATCAGCAAAAAAAAGTGCAGTAAAGTGAAGTGAAAAGTGTTAAGGATGGGAAGGTTAAGTAAGCGTAGTAAAGCAAAATGAAGGGAAAATGAGAACATGACACTGCGCATTCATTACTGTTAGTTTATTGTATAGTATGTTTCACTTTTGTACTAATATTTGTGTGCTGTGTTTTGTTTGAATGTGTTTATATGTGTCTGTTGTCTTAATGTAGTACCACTGCCACCGGGTGAAAACCCATTTGCAGTTAAATAATAATAATTCCTTATACCTTTGAACTTCTCTAAAACACCATTCACATATGGGATTTACACAGAGCCCAGAGGTTTTCCCTCTTTATTCAGATGACTGCTACCCTTGGGATTAATAACCGAGTCAATGAAACCTTGGGGATAACCGCTCAGCTGAAGATCTTGTCTCAGGGTACTAATTTTATTAAACACATTGTCATTCTTGGCATATGGCAGACGATTTACTGTGAATTAAATATCTTTTCACATGTCAGTACGTTAGGTTTGAAGTTGACATATCAGCCAGTGTGGGCGGGTTTTCTGTAGACTTTAGTGGCCAATGTCTCTTTCCTGATGACCAGATCAACTAGAGAAGGAACGACACTGTCTGGAAGCAGTTTTTTGATTGGGGGGGGGGACCTGTTAACTTCCTTATCAAAACCAGTCTGTTGCACAAACTGCATGGAGAAGTTCAAAGCCTTGGGTCCAAAGTGAATGATAATACAAAGGTGGGTACAGTATCAGCTATTACAGAAGATGTTTAAACATAACTTTCTGAGATATTCAACAAATGTCAGTTGAATTTCAATGGACTATATGGCATTATGGCGGGTCACGGTAGCCGAGCGGTCTAAGGCATGCACTGTCTTCGCTCGCTCGGAAGCCGGGATCATGGGTTCGAATTCCACTCAGGGCATGGGTGTGTGCGTTTTTCTGTGTTTGTGTACAGGTAGAGGCCTTGCGATGAGCTGATCACTCGCTCAAGGAGTCCTACCCTATGTGTAAGATCTAGAAAAACCGAAGTGAACGGAGAAGTTCATGGAGGTAGGCTTAGGCCCTCTGGGGCTGTAGTGCCAAGGAAAAAATATGGCGTTATATCCCAGGAGACAGAACCATTGACAACCTCTGCTGTGAGAACCTAAAATCCTACGTAATGTATTTACCATTGACTGACTGTATGTGGATACCATCTCAACTGCACATGGTGTGATGCCTGATTTTTAATTATCTGAAAAACTTTCAGATCTCCATCTCCATGTAGTCATCAAAGGCATAATTTAAAACTATCTACACTTGCAGGCATAATTACTGACAGGACTGTCTTATAACAACTATGACTATTATTTTGGACATGGTTCACTGACTTTTCTTATATTCATTTTGGAAAATGAAAAATTGTGATTTTAATGTGCCAAAGTGACTAGAAATGATTTCTTTCCTTATGATAAATGAGAGAAGCAGATCTAGTTTCTGAGCCACTGTTTGACGAAACTCGAAGACATGGACACTATCCAAAACAGCAGTCAACACTGTCACTGCATTATCCATGAACAAAGCCTACCTGGCCTAGTTCTGAAATTGAAACAAATTATATCTTCAGTGCAGTTAACTATATTAGTTCACATGACACCATTCAAGACATTCCATGGTGACAGTGAGTACTGCTCTGAAATACACTGGCATAACAACTTCATGGTTCTGCAGTGTCTCCTGTTATTGTTAGTAGAAATCACATTTCTCATTACTGAAAAAGGATAACCAATCAGTGACTTTGAGGATGCAAGCTGGGAGTGTGGTACAGGCTTCCTGACAGACATTTCTGGGTACCTACACAATCTCATCAGTGAGCCTCAAAGGAAGAGCTATCTTGTAAGTTGACTGTAAAACAAAGCACTGCCCTTTCAAATAAAATTATTATTTCATTCACAGCTTTAGAAAATTTATACTCAATACTTTCAAACTAAAAAAAAAAGCAAAGGTATCCCTGTAACAGGACGTGGAGGCCCATAGGGTTGTGAGACGTCAAGGTTCCCACATTTTCTAGACAATTGGCTCATAGATGGCAGCAAGGTTGTCAGCCCTACGTGCCGGCCTCCATTTACCCCCAAGAATATATCTGGTACTCATTTCTGTTAGAGGCTGAGTCAACCCCAGGACCATAGTGTGTCCGTAAGGATTAGGTAAATTGAAAAAATCCAATGACCTCATCAGGACTTGAACACGCAACCTTCTGGTTTGTAGCATAGTGCCTCAACCAACTATGCTACCACATGCCCCTTACTTTCCAACGACAAGAAAATATTTCAGCAATACAAGAAGAAAAGTGGCTGGTATGTCTGACACAGTGAACAGCTCCTGGAATCACATACTGGCCAGATCTTTGTACTTTCATCAGGATACGGCACTGTTCAAAACATTTGCTAACACTTTTGAAGCAACATATTGTCACATGGTAGAGGGACTACAAATAACTACAGCACACATAATGTCTTCTCAGTCTTCATTAGCCGTTGCTTGGTAGCAGCTTCAATGGCAGACGTTCACCTTCCTCTGGATTCCTGAACTGTCTGCAGCCTCAGATACCATCTTCTCTCTTCTCACGTGATGTAACTCTCAACTGACCCAACCACTGGCATGGGCTGTACAGACAAATCTCATCCATTATTGCATGTTCTCTCATTGCTGGGGAAACAATGTGTCTGCAGAGCGGTTCCCTAGCAACAGCTGTTGTACTGTCACCTGTTTACACAGCCATTACTTGGCAATGGGTCTACATGTCACAATAAGCTGACAGTGGGCCTATTTTACAGCTTGAACTAATCGACCTACATTGTAGGCATGAACTTAGGTCTAAATTCAAAGAAGGCTCTTTGTTCCATGCTTATAAGTGTGTCCCTAAAGGCAATTATTGGAATTTGTGATACATGGGAGCTGTTTATGCAAGATTACTTGGAACCATTTATATCTGTGAACACTCTTTCACTGATGAAGTTAAGTAAAGCTACATTGTGAAACCAGCAGACAGAGAAGAATCCCACATCAATTCTTTGACTGATTACAAAAAGCATAACACTTCACTTGAAGTGCTTTGCATGAATGGCTTAATTAGTAACATGTTATGTTTTAATTACTTACAAATAATCTAATATTTATTTACATTAATTCTAATTTTTCTATCGCAATTTTTAACAGAATACATATTTGAAAAATTCCATTTGGTTTCTCTGTAAAAGTACTTCTAGTGTTCCAGCTAATAATAATAAAGTAAAAATTTGGTTACTTTTCATGAAGTTTATACAGTGCAGTTTGCAGATGGACCCAACAGAGTAGGTGTCTCCCATCCCTCTGCCTGAGGATGGAAACAGATCCAGTTTCCTAAACGTTATGTTCTTCAGTGTTCTTAAAATAATGAATGATAGACAGAGTCCAAAAACCCAATAATTCCCTTGTGTCTTCTTTGTAGTTTTTGTAGAAATTCAGATCTGATATAAGATACTTAAATAATACCTACCGGGATTCAAACGTGTAAAGTATCCCCTCTGATAACCAAGAAGTTAATGGAACTGCACTAACAATCACGGTGCTCTATAAGAATAAACCCCTTGTAATGATTCTGGATCAAATGGCTTCTATGATGTTACAATGCTGAAGGTAAGGAAAAGTAATATAACAAAACGTGGCCTGTAAAGACAATTACGATGACATATGCTATACGTTTTACTGTACAGTAACCACTTATGTTATGTAATATAGTGCGATTGATATTTCGGCGTACTAACCAAATACAATCCGAATTCAGTGTTACATTAAAGCTTGATAGGTTAGAATTCCGTGAAAAGATAGCTCTGGATTGGATCTAGTAACCATAAATGAGAAATTAACTCAGTACCTCGCGAACGCAGTTACACTACTGAATTGTTAAGCTTCCTTACCTTTAACTGAAATTAGTTTATATACTAGCTTCCTGAATGAACAATCATACATGGCAACACCTTCGCACATCTATATACGATACATCATTTTTACGACTATCGATTGCCACAGTCGATTGAAATGTGGAAATGTCGAAGAATACTAGAAAGGAAAATACTGCACTTCAGTCTGAAACACATTATTCTTCGGTCAGAGCCAGTCACAGCTTTCCTCACTGTAATATACTACAGGTCATAAGGTACTAAAACAGTAGTCAAGAGCGGTTACGAGTACCTCAGAGATTTCATTTGTGAACTCGTGTTTGAAGGATTTAAGACTATCTTTACTCATCATCGGTATAGAAGGTTTCTTTAATGCTTGTTTTTTTATATTTTTATTATAATATTCGGCGCATTTATTTTTTACTTCAACGCTGATTTTTTCAATAATCCAGATGCCCGGACTGATTTTATCCCTTGAAACAACTTTTGAAAGTTCCTATATTCGTCAGTAGATGACACTAATGGCGTTGTGTACAGTTCTGCCACCTACACGACCAGGTGGAAATTACAAGTTTTCTGAAAAGAACGCGACGGAGAAAGTTCACTAACAGGTCTCGTGGCCATGACGAGTACTATTGTCACGAATGATACACCGTGTATTGTTGTAGATGTTTGCAGGTGAACATTGCGACGTAACCTCCAGGAAAGCACTACTCATGCAGAAAAGCGACGTTTCGGCTGTGCTACTGTCTCCACCAGTAAGCTGAATATGAGTCATCGTTATGAGCAAGGGAATAAAGGGAAACAGGGAATACATTTCTAACGGTGTGAAACTTCCAGTAATTTGTAATGTGTCTTCTTTTTTTTTTTGTTCTTTATATTGTAACGTGTATTAGTGACTAGTAGACGGGGTTTGATTGTAAATCGGTTTATCGGATACTCACACTCCTGGTCTGGTCTACATTCGCCGCGCGGCTGGGATAGAACGCACCTCATTGAAAAATTCTGTTCTTTCATATCCGTTGTAACTGTTTATGTACGCGTTGTTACGAGAACGTGTTTACACTTGCTACGTAGGCAATGATTTATTCACTGCTTTTGTTGTAACGGAAACATGATTACCGAGCCGTCGTCTAGCAATGACCGTCTTTTCGGACTTCAATATCCCTGCTTTCAGGCGTCATGTCACAGTATTTTATTTCCATGCACAAGAAACACTTCTGTAAACATTAAATCTATACCACGTGTTTATATCAATGCAGTCTTATTGCATTAAGTAAAATATCAGTTGTCTGGCAGTCCTTACAAAGTGAATATGAAGATGTACACTAACAGCTTCCATTACCGTTCTCCATGCTCACTCTATGTGTGCAACTCGAAATGTTTATCTTGTCAAGATTTATTACACGTGCCTTATTAAATTAAATAAATACTGGCAGCTGTTCTTCATATCTCGAAGTAAAGTGGCAGTTATACTCGAGCTGCAGCACTCAAAACCATATTTTCCTAGCACATTTATACGGATTTTTAATACAAATTTTATAAAAATCTGGGAGTGTATATACGAATTGACCGCCTCTGTGGTCTAGTGGTCAGAGTTCCTGGCTACAAATCCAGAGGTCTGGGTTCGATTCCCGGCGCTGCTTTTCTGAGAAGTAGTGAGTCTGGAATGGGGTCAGCCTCGTGATAATTGAGGAGCTATTTAAAGGAAATAGCGGCTCCGGTCTAGAAAACCGAAATTAACGGCCGTGGGGATCCGTTGCTCTGACCACGTGACACCTTCTATCCGCTAAAGTTGGCACTAACTTCGCCCAGAAGCGGCGGTCGCTAGGTCGGTATAGTTCGCTTGCGGACTAAAACCACGGAGTTTGTTTTGTACATACGAATTAAAATGGGCGAGAGACATGAATTGAAGGATATGGTTTCTTAATTCCGAGCGTAAATAATGTACAATTGTCAGAATGAAGTGGCAGTAGAGGTTATGTCTGAGTGTTCTCCTGCTTATCATCTGCTCCATAGTCAGCTATAACCACCTCTGGTTATATCAGTCTTTACTCGAAAGTTGGGGGCTCCATCTGATCTGGCACTTAGCTGGGTACAGATTACAAAACTCAAATAGACGACTGAGTTCTGAAAGTTTATGAATAGCTTGCTTGCAGACTACAACTGTTTTTGAAACAGCCTCCCACATATGGAGTGTAGAGCCATCACTGAGACTTCAGCCCACTTTGCTTAACGTAAGTTAGGGGTTATATGTAAAACATATACATTTATATAAGAGCCGATACATTTCTTATAAGCTTACAAAACTAGTCTTAAGTACAAAGCTCCGAAGTTGTTCTGATAAATGTTAGAATTAAAAAATGAAATGGTTTTGTTGTGAAGTGAAGTTTTACGTGGCGGGTTTTTTATTTATACACGTTTCGGAGTATAACATTGAGAAACTCAGCGAAAGTACGATTATAGATTATATTTCATTACAAGACTAATTTCAAGAGACTGATTTGAGAATAGCCACTATTTCTTGTTGAACCGTAGAAATAAAAATGCATAGCCGCTCAATATAATTTAAGTAGCTTGATTAATTAAAATGAACAAAACGACCGCCTCTGTGATCTAGTGGTGAGAGTCCCTGGCTACAGATCTAGAGGTCCGGGTTCGATGCTGATATCTTTAAACAAAATTCCACTTTAAGTTGCCTGTATTTCGATGCGTTAATATAGAAGCACATATATTACTCTATCACTAATTTGTGTTTTTAATATTTTCATAACTGTATTTCCTTTGTAAAACTACATACTGAGGAACTTCATAATTTGTACTCTTCTCTAAGTATAATTAGAAGGATCAAGTCGAGGAGAATGAGGTAGGCAGGGCATGTAACACGAATGGGGGAGAAGAGGGATGCACATAGGAAATTGGTGAGAAAGCAAGAAGGAAAGAGACCACTGGGAAGACCAAAGCGTAGGTGGGTGAACAATATTAAAATGGATCTTAAGAGACAGGATGGGATGGTATGAATTGGATTCATCTAGCTCTGGATAGGGACCAGTGGAGGGCTCTTGTGAACACGGTAATGAAACTTTGGTTTCCATAAAGTGGTGGGAAATTCTTGAGTAGCTGCAGAACTGGCGGCTCCATAAGTAATAAAGAAGCACATATTTGTGTTTTTAATATTTTGATAACTGTATTTCCTTTGTAATTCTACGTATTCTATTTTATTCAGTTTAAAACATTATTCTGAGAAGGGGGCCATAGTCTTCAGCAGACTGCCAGACGAGTCCATGACACAAAAATGGCGCTAGAGGCTGCTGTTTTATGCACGCAGTATTTCTTAACGCCTTCACGCCTTCACGAGTAGACCAGGCACTTCGCTTTTGTGGAAGGGCTGTGGCGAGGGGGGAGGTATGGAACCTTTGGCGATGATGCGCTCCCTTCCACCACGCACACGCAACAGCATATTTTCTAGACGCTGCTTTCAAGACGATAACTTGTACTTTACGGATCGGCCCGACTTGAAAGAAAAAGCATCCGACACTTCAGTCTCAATGTGAGCTCGCAAAGAATCCTCCATATATCAGAGACTTCGCTTTCGAAATTTCACGACGTGACATTCTGGACTGGAGAATTCATAAGCTCATTCATGGACTCCCGTGTTATTCTGAACAGATTCCTCTTGTTCTGTTCATTACGAGCCTCGTGTCAAAGTCTACTTTATGTAATAGCAGTCTTGAAAATATCTGGGTAACATAACGTTGAATACACTTGGTCGTCGACTTACGACCGGAAAAAAAGAGAGAGAGAGAGATAGAAGATGATTAAAATGTAAAAGTTTTTAAAAATAAATTATAAAGATGATAAAAAGATTAGAAAGGTTAAAAAATACTGTTAAAAAATATATGGCCGTCGGTCACGGTAGCCGAGCGGTCTAAGGCATGTACTGTCTTCGCTCGCTTGGAAACCGGGATCGTGGGTTCGAATCCCACTCAGGGCATGAATGTTTAGTTTGTGTGTGTGCGTTTTTCTGTGTTTGTGTACAGGTAGAGGCCTTGCGACCAGCTGATCACCCGCCCAAGGGGTCCTACCGAATGTGTAAGATCTAGAAAAACCGAAGTGAACGGAGAAGTTCATGGAGGTACGCCTAGGCCCACTGGGGCTGTAGTGCCAAGAAGGAAAAAAAATATATGGCCGACATACGACCAGATCTACTTACGACCTGTCAGTCAGAACGGAAGTCGGTCGTAATTCGGCGACTAAGTGTAATGAAATCTTTTATAAATGATAAGCATAAATTCTATTGACATTTTGACGGAAATCTGCTAAAATACTTCTTAAAATTATCAGACTTTACTAAATTGAAAGGGCCCGGAAAAATATTAATATTTATACTAGGAAGCTAAACTTGATAGAATGGCGGTATGGATTCAACAGTTTTGGGTCGAGGAACTGCTTTCAACAAACGTGGACACTGTAATATCGACTCAGGAATATTTTACACTGCTGCCATTTTCTCCTCCCGTTACTGTATTTAAGCATCCTTTCGTTGCGCTGACCACGCGACACCCTCTATCCGCAAAAGATCGTACTAACTTCGGCGACAAGCGGCGGGCGCTCGGTCGGTATAGTTCGCGGACTAAAACTACGGAGTTTTTTTTTGTTATATTCAGATATCTTTCGTGTGTATATTTCCGTCTTACATGCAACTTATTACGTAGTCACCCTTCTTCCTCACTACATGCTTCGGCTGTATACGGCCATCATCAAGTATTGTCTACTTTTTTAATTTTCTTGGGGCGGGGTGAGATTGAGTCCACTAGATACGTCGGCCATAACCTGATCTGGGATCGAACCCAGGCCGCCGCGGTGGGAAGCCGGCAACTAACCGCCTGAGTTATGGCACGGTCCTGTTGTCTGTGTTGCTAAAATTGTTGCAGTGTATGTCAGAATTACGTATAGCTTCTGAAGAAGATATTTCCTAACTAAAATATGTTAACCTAAATTAAAATTAACTAATATCTGGTTAACATACGTAACGGCAGAACATCTAGAGAAGAGCAAGTCTTAGCGTTTTGTACACAAGCACATGTATATAAGAAAGTAGACTGAAAAGAACGTTTGGGGAAATCTTCATGGCTATTTAAGGTATAACTTTGGTACCTGTCGGGAGAGACAAAAGAAGACCACGAAGTGGGAAGCAATTTATGAAACGAAGGAAGTGGGGAATGTTGTAAGGGGTTAGGAAACAAATAAAACAACTCCTGAAAACACTTCATCACATATAAAAGTAAGTAAAAGCAAAGCTATCCCTGTAACAGGCCGTTGAGACCCATAAATTTGTGAGACGTCGAGGTTCCCACATTTTCTAGACAATCGGCTCATAGATGGAGGCAAGGTTGTCAACCTTAACGCGCCGGTCGCCCTTTACCCCCAAAAATATTCCTGGTACTCATTTCTGTTAGAGGCTGAGTCGACCCCAGTGCCATAGTGCGGCTGGAAGGATTGGGAAAATTGAAAAAAATCCTATAACCTCACTGAGACTTGAACCCGTGACCTTCCAGCGTGTAGCATAGTGCCCCCACTTTATCACATATTAGAGAGACAAATCGAACGAGTATCGAACCAGATTCCATGACTATGTAAATGTAACTGTGAAAGTCAATAGATCTCTATATGGAATACTGTTACTATAGCAACAGCTGCTAACTTATTATCCATACATTTATTGGCCAGTTCCATGGGTTTACTGTTGCGTTTGCGTTACGTTTCTGGGATATACTTCTTGAACTAGAACTGCCACCTTCGTTTCAATGATACAGACGTGATGATATGAAGTGAAGGATAGAGGCCAGAAGGAGGCAAACCTCTGACAAAACCGCAGAGGCAAGGAGTAAGGAAATATATGAGTTGTGACGAAAAGGAAAATACTTTTGATAAGGCGTGTTGGAAGGCAGCGAATGGATTCTGTGGTCTGGTTTTCGGGAGGAAAATGAAGATAAGGGTAGGATTAATGTAGGAGTGAAATGCGCAGAAATGACAAGCAACAGAAGAAACATTTCGTTTACAGGGAAAAGAATAACTTTCCTTACAGAAAATTTGTTGCGAGGAGATAAAAAAGTGTTGCAAGTATCATGAAATGTATTTCGCTACTAGTGATATTTTAAGAGATCTCAAATCTGAGTGTTTACACTGAAGTAACCGTGGAAAAAAAAAATCCCAGAGGAAATAAAAGTCACTCATACGTCTTGGTGGGGGGAGGGACTCAATGACTTCCATGTAGTCCTGTATGATTTGCGAAGTTTCTTGAAGATGGTAAGTCAATGTGTATTTGGAACTATCACTAAGAGACAAAGAGTAATACCTCGAAATACATGTTACACAGCCAACTCATCTTATTGTTCTTGGCAGTGATGAAGTGAGCGCGGGAAGCTTAAAATCGCCAATGTTAGAAGCCGTTGTTAGGAAACTGCTCTTGAAAACACAGCAGGCTCGAAAAAGGCTTAACGGGTGCTGTGGTGATCTATGAATTGTGGAGATTAGCAGTGACGCAGTAATGACTTGTAGTTCTGAGTGGTGTATATAAGTGGTCAATAAATCCATTCAACAATCTACAGTCACACCCTTCAAATCGTGACATTATATTTGCCCATGTCTGAAACACGAACTGCTCTGTGGCAACTGGTACGAGCTGGCACCTTCTGATATTTACTTACTTACTTATGGAGCTGAGCCCTTCTGGAGGAGCCGCCAATTCTGCAGCTACTCAAGAATTTCGCAGCATTTTATGGAACCCGAAGGTTCATTACCGTGTTCACAAGAACCCTCCACTGGTCCCTATCCTGAGCCAGATAAATCTAATCCATACCATCCCATCCTATTTCTCTAAGATCCATTTTAATATTGTTCACCCACCTACGTCTTCGTCTTCCCTGTGGTGTCTTTCCTTCTGGCTTTCCACCCAATATCCTCTATGCAGTCCTCTTCACTTCTCTCTTCAATTTTTAAACAAAACCGTTTTAAAGCTTTTTAACAAAATTTTGGCATTCATGAATCAGACGATACAGTGGAAAACCCGCTCATGAAAGAGACAACTTAGAAATATTAGGCGACTGAAGAAATTAAACCATCTCAAAGATTTTGAGAGAAAATTTAAGATTCGCTTTTCGGAACTAAATCTTCTGGAACATGATTGGGTGTGAAATCCATTTGCATTCCAAATCGGCGATAGCATGAGCCACCTTCTATAAAAGTTAAGAAATCTCTTTTGGAACTTTCTTGTCCGTCTCTCAAGCTCAAATTTGAGACTTTGTCTCTTCCTGAATTGTCGGATTTATGTAAAGAGGAGAATACTTCTAAATCTCACAACTGGCAAGCGAAATGCCACTACTTTTTGGAACGCCATATGCAATATGTGCGAAAATAAAATACGTTTTCAACCACGTCAGAGGTTAAAGCGAAACACCGGAACTGCCCTCAACTTGAAAGGGACTTAAGGTTCAACCTACTTCCGAAATCTCGAGTCCGTCCTTTCCACGGAGGCGTTTACACACAGACACATGCACCGCCATATTCTCTGGAGACTATGAGGGAACTCGAAGATCAAACGGAAAGGGATATATATATATGTGTGTGTGTGTGTGTGTGTATTTTCACTTATTTCCTTAGTTATGAAAAATAAAGGAAGACTTATGAGATCACCTTGCTGTCTGTCAGTGTACAAGTCTGTGTATGTGTGTCCATCTGTCTGTGTAAAAGTAAAAAAAAAAAAAAAGAAAAGCTACCCCTTAAAAGGGCCGTGGAGGCCCAAAGGGGTGTGAAGT
>NW_019726238.1:2013887-2070082 GCF_002891405.2 Cryptotermes secundus
CCCCCCCCCCAGATCTGTCTCTGTATCCCCTGTAATTACAAGTATTTAAGCTTTCGAGGCTTATGTAATCACCTTGCTGTCTGTTTGTTCGTGTATTGCCCCTAAATTTTGTTAGGAGGCACACGAGATTACCTTTCTGTCTGTGTGTTTTCTCCCTAATTATTTAGTTTTCTATGTGGTCCGTGTTGTATCAGAGAAAAGTAGGCGAATTATGCTTCCCAGAACTCCTTGCGTACATTACGAAATAAATTTTCTCTCTCTCTATCTCTGTTTGTTTGTAAGCCCCCTAATTTTTTAGGCTTATGAGGCTTATGAAATCGCCTTGCTGTCTGTCTGTCTGTCTGTCTGTGTTTCTGTGCATATACCACCATTTTTTCCCGTTTTCTTTGCGGTTCATATCGTGTCAGAGGAAAGCAGATAATTAGTTCTATTCCGAACTTGTTTGAATTCCGGTGGTGTTGTCAGGAGAAAGTTTGGGGACCCGTTGGTATACAGATAACGTAATTCTGCTTGGCTTCTAGCTAACACGTATAGCGTGACAAGAGATTTGCAATAATGTACAGAACCACAGTTGTCGCTGAACAATAGCTAATCAGTCGCGTAAATTTATTTATTATTTTGTGGGGTCACGGTAGCACAATGACTTAGAACCCCTGTATCAGAAGAAAGAACTCCACTTATGTGACATACATGTATATATATACACGCTTGTGAGCGCTGAGGAAATCAAAGGCAAAGCGGAATGGCTGTATGAAGCCAAATGATAAGCATAAATAACAATTTAAATTACAATAATATGTTTCTGTTATTTTTTACGCTTAGAAAAATTATCGAGTCATTGAATGGCTATTGCTAGAGAAGGAATTGCTGAAAGAGCTGTCAGTATGTCTGTTGAATTCAGTAGGGCTTCAATTAAAACAGTTAAGTAATAGTCAGAGAGAAAAGAACAAAATGAGCGTCTCTCGGCATGGGGCGCGGCATAGCTCTCTGCTGATTTCTTTAGCACAGTGAATATGCACAATTGCTGTATTAGCCACATCGATAGGCGATCGGTTATCTCAACTTCCCCAATGAGCTTTGAAAGATGATGAGTTCCTTAGGAACAACTGAAGATGATAGACCAACTGATGCTGCCGACGGGGAAGATAAAAGGATTCTATGTTTAAATGCCTTTACACTATTCCCATTGTCGAGGCGTCTCTGAGTGAACCGCCAGAACGAAGTCATCTTATTGTGCTCTTCAAATATCTTAACACAGAACTACCAAGATCTGGTTTCTCAGGAGATATTAAGTTAAAATAAACTAATAAAAAACTAAGTGATTAATTTTTAGGATAAATTTTCATGCGGAATTTCCAGGACTGATTTCAAGAGTTTAATGTTTATAATTAACGGGGTTTAATGTACTGAATTTGCCGGTCACGGTAGCCGAGCGGTCTAAGGCATGTACTGTCTTCGCACGCTTGGAAACCGGGACCGTGGGTTCGGATGTTTCCTGTGAGGTACGAACTGAATTCTTATATATGATTCTTATACACTGCCGGTCACAGTAGCCGACCGGTCTAAAGCATGTACTGTCTTCGCTCGCTTGGAAACCGGGATCGTGGGTTCGGATCTGTTTCCTGTGAGGTACGAACTGAATTCTTATACACTGCCGGTCACAGTAGCCCAGCAGTCTTAAGGCATGTACTGTCTTCGCTCGCTTGGAAACCGGGATCGTGGGTTCGGATCCCACTCAGGGCATGGATGTTTAGTTTGTGTGTGTGTGCATTTTTCTGTGTTTGTGTACAGGTAGAGGCCTTGAGACGAGCTGATCACCCGCCCAAGGAGTCCTGCCGAATGTGTAAGATCTAGAAAAACCGAAGTGAACGGAGAAGTTCATGGAGGTAGGCTTAGGCCCACTGGGGCTGTAGTGCCAAGGAAAAAAAAATGTATTGAATTTACTTTTAAGTTAATTCTGAGCCCTGCGGATGAACAGAACATTTAAATATGCATAATTATAGTCGTAAGGCTGACAACCATACCACCATCTGTGAGCCGATTGTCTAGAAAATGTGGGAGCCTCGACGTCTCACAACCCTATGGGCGTCCATGGCCTGTTACATAGCTTTTACTTTTTATAATGATAGTATTGTGGATTTCACGATGAATTAAATATATTAAATGTATTTTATCTCTATTACATATAGGTGTAATTGATGTGGATGGTATTTCATAGCTCTAGAACTTTTTTATTATGTTGTGTTTCTTCTTTCTTATTATTATTATTTTAATTTTCAAAGCACTGTACATGCATATAATCCAGTAATTGTTTACTTGATTTGTATCCTATGAAATGTGGGCTCTTATTTTGAGCGAAGGACACACATTATATCCGTTTGACATGCAGCTTGTAGAAAAGAATCAATTGGAAACCGAAAAACATTATGCAACGACGGGATTAGATTGGTGCAGAAACCAGGTTACGATGTTCTGAATGTGTTTCAGAGATGGAGACACAGGCACAGAGCACAGAAGGGTACCTGCTCGAAAGGTTCAGGGGAGATTGGGGTGGGTTGGAAGTCGTCCAGCCAGTAGCCAGTCACTGTACCGACTGAGCTATCCCGGCTCCTTACGAAGTAGCACTGAAGACAACCCAGTTAGCAATCAACTTAGATCTGAGAGGCTTGGTCTTCCCAGTGGTCTCCTACCTTCTGACTTTCCCACCAATATCCTATATGCAATCCTCTTCTCCTCAATTCGTGCTAGATGCCCTGCCCACCTCATTCTCCCCGACTTGATCATTCTAATTATACTTGGAGAAGAGTACAAGTTATGAAGTTCCCCATTTATTTAAAAATATTAGGATAGAAAATGATTTGCCCTGGAGGCAATTGTGTGTTTGTGTGAAACTGATTTTGGACAAACGTTTTCAATTGTCTTTGACAACCAGAACACTAATTAATGTGGAATGGGAGGTTTAGCATTTAATGTTTCATATTCTTCACAAATTCAATTAAGTGAGTTTGAGTTCCTAGGACCTCAGGCTAAAGCAATTAATTTGAAAAAAAAATTGTCATTTTGAAGGTATTTATTAAGGACGAAAATAATAATAATAAACAAAACATTGGTATATCCGTCAACAAATTAAACGACAGAAATATTTCAGGGTTAACTGAATTTCTATGGTCTAATTGGGTAGGATATGAAGCCTGTGGCTGGCAAACTGATTGGCTAGCTGTATACAGTAGTTGAATGGCATAGCCCGCTGGATGATTCACTTATTGACTGACAGGTGTGCTGACTAATGGATAGACTGGCCGCCTAATAACTTTCCCAACTGATCCATTTGATAACTGATTGTGTAATATATTAATGAAGTAATCTGTGTCCAGATGTACTTTTTTGCTAATTGATTGATTATTAGATAGCTGATTGACTTGGCTTGACTAAATTCTATTATAATGTGAGGGACTACTCCGAAACTTGTTCTTCTGTTTTCGCCACTTTATGTCTTAAGTATGAGATCAAGCTTCGGGTTTCTGCCATATTTTTTGAAACTGTTCCAGAGTTTCGGCAAAAAATTAGTTTCTTTTTTATTATTAGGGCTAATGTCATAGATGATTAAAAGCAAAGATGTATAGGCCCTTTGTAAATGTATATGGGATTTGGGATCTATACGTAAAATAGTAAGAGAAACTGAAAATCGTGCGGGACTCGAAACCAAGAATGACTACGCTGGCGAGCACCATCAGAAATTTTCCCGAACGACCGAGAAGGCTTTATATGAAGATGATGGCCACATTTTCTGCTTCTGCTGCTTTTCCTGTGACCTGTCTGTAAGCCTATCTTTCTTTTATCTATTCATGTCAATAACACTGATGATGGCAATTACAATCTTTGTCGATACATATAAATGACTCTGCTAATACTGGTGCATCTGAACTGGCGTTCCCAGAATAAACAGTTAATATTCTTGTTACTAACCCCACCATTAACTCCTCTTTAAACAGACGTACGTTCCATAGCAAGAGGTGCGGGACGTATTGAAGTGATGGCTGAAACGTGAAAACCACTTTTGTACGTGGCTGTACGTCTACCGGTGACGAACTGACTAGTTAACGTAAAGTTTAGTTATTTCACTGACAGCCAGGGTAACTACATGAATTCTGAAGATGAGAACAGCATGTCCATCTGAAATGCTACTAACCACTTGCCAGACAGAACGACTATAGAACGCAGAATACGAAAACATGAATTTAATACTTTTGGGGTGGACATTTGATTTCCTAATCTAAGAAATTCTAAGAAGTGATAGGTGGGGCACGAGGTAGCGTAGTTTGTTGAGGCACTATGCTACAAGCCGGAAGATCGCGGGTTCAAGTCCCCATGAGGTCACTGGATTTTTTTTTCAGCTGACCTAATCCTTCCAGCCGCACTATGGCCCTGGGGTCGACTCAGCCTCTAACAGAAATGAGTACCAGGAATATTCTTGGGGTAAAGGGCGGCCGGCGCGTAAGACTGACAACCTCACCGCCATCTATGAGTGGATTGTCCAGAAAATGTGGGACTCTCAACGTCTCACAACCCTATGGGCCTCCACGGCCTGTTACAGGGATAGCTTTAATCTACTTTATTATTATTATTATTATTATTATTATTATTATTATTTTAAGAAGTGGTAACTTTGCTGAGGTAACTCATGTATAAAGTTTCACGATAATAATTACAAGTGCATGAATCTGACTTCGTTTTGACCAATGAAGGGACAGAAACAGAAAACTGTGATTTTAGTACTTTTGAGTGGAAATATATATATAACGCATAGAAACACTGGAGTGGCCTCCGCTCGTACACATGGATGTTCAGTTTCTTCCTCTGGCTATTATATTTCAGGATTTAGAATTTCTGTTAATAAATAGTAACCAAATCACTCCACTCCACTAACTGTCCTGCTTATATCTCTACACGGACCCCCAAGCAAACACCGTTCCTCTGTTGATTATGGGCTGTTGTCTCGTTATGTGTTTCGCGGTCGTTGCCTAGCAACTGGCCTAAATGCCGCAATACTGCCCTGATGAATCTACATGGCCAATAGCACTAGCTGCATTCATATACCTATCTAATGATTCTGTCGCGTTCATTTTCTCTATATCTCTCTATTATTCTGCTCTCAATTTCCCTGCTTCCTATTTTTAACTTATCCTGCAAATTTATCAGCTCTTCCTCTGCTCACTCTCCGCACGGGACTTTTCCCAGTCTTAGGCTGAAACCCACTGACGCGAGTGGTCGCGAGCGGCTAGCCGCTCTTTGTCGCGCGCGTCCGTTAGTTGTACATATTGGGCGTGCGACAGCTCTGCCGCCTGTGTTCCGCGTTCCAAAACTTAACCGCACGCGGCTCATAAAAGCAATACAAATAACGGCCGCGAGTGACAACACTCGACAAACCGTGCGCGACTTGTCGCGTCAGTGGGTTTTCAGCCTTAACGTCCGTCATGGCGGGAAAAGGACGCAGATCTGGTTACTTATCTCAGTTTGGACATCCTCAGCTTACTCCTCCCCTCTCCCTCCCCAAGATGGTGGCGAACTTGGGGTATCCCCAGATAAAATTTATCGCTCCTTATCATTGGTTGGAAAAAGCGGGAAGTTACTGGCGTCGGCGCACTGGGATCCTTGCGCATCAGAATCAGAATGTGACACGAAAATTAAGAATGCATTTTGGATTGAATTAAAATTTAAATGATGTAATTAAAAGATCTTCAAGAATTAACTGAAGCAAGCCAGGTACATACAAGATTATCCGATGTAAGATCTGAGATTTTCACAGCGGTGACTGAAGAATGCCGTCTTCTGGGATGTGGCATTCTGTATATCTTGTGCGAATCGATGTTTCGTAGGAACCTATCGTCTTAATCTTCAGGGTAGAAAATTCCGCGAGCTGGAACCTACTCACGTTGGTCTCTCGCTCGCGGATTTTTCTACCCTGAAGATGAAGGCGATAAGTTCTTACGAAACATCTATTCACACAAGATCTACACGGCTCCACGTCCCAGAAGACAGCATTCTTCAAGATCATTCAAGTTGCTATAAATATTTTGTAATATTCTTTAGAATAAGGGATTTACACAGTATCCAAAAAGTCAGTATATAATTTAATGAAGTAAAAATTAATTTTCCTTTCAAGGACCCAATTTATAATTAATGTACAAGATGACTTGCAACCAGTGTCACGTCGAATCGAAAGGATAAATCAGAGAATATTTTAAAAGGATAATCCACAAGCCTTGACCTACCGGATCCTTGTGGATATTTTAATACGAAGTACTTAAGCAGCTGTGCTGCTCAGAGCAAAACAAGAACATCCATCCGCTAACGACTTCGATGCCAAAGACTATTTCGCGCCCAAACAGGAAAGAACACATTCACGCAGTTTAATTCTGATAGACAAATTAATTTTTGCTTGAAATATTTGTCTTCAAATTTCAAGCTTCGAAGTGTTAATATTAACCTTCCATCTATTCTTAGATTTACCCACGTAGTATCTTACTTTCAGGTATTCAGTGTGAAGTTGTGTAGATATGTTTCAACAATATTCTCTTGTAACTTTAAGCCACACTTTCACCCAATTCCCTTACCACGGCTACATCCTACGCCTTACTACAGTGACAAAGAACCTTGAAATATATATATATATATCTTTTTCTTTCATTCCTTTTCTTTAAATCGAAAATCTTCACACAGTTTACCGCCTCGACTCCGTCAGCTCCGAAGCATAAATAACTTGAGTGGACGAGCGTTGCGAATCAGTTACACCCACTGCCACATGCGGAGATGAGCTACGCAGATGCAGGGGCACAGACAGAGAAGGACCCACCGGTCCACAGCCTTACTTAACCAGCAGCTGAATTCCGTAAGAATTCGACGGTGCCAAATCATACTGCTGACTTTATACGAACTAAAGAACGTGTGTAGAAAGTCGTCTTCTAGGATGTGGCGCCGTGTAGATATTGTGTTAACCGACGTTTCGGAAGAACGTATCGCCTCCATCTTCAGGGTAGAAGAAAAAAGAAATCCGCGAGCGAGGAACCAGCGTGAGCAGTTGCTGACAGACTAATGTCGAGCCGAATAAAGCCAGCTCCTATAAAGAACGTGTTTTTCAAACATTCTGTTTTGGGCGTAGTTATTCATATTTACGACATACAGCTAATAAACCAACTCTGTGCAACAGAATACTTTTTTAGGAAGCTTACAGTTGCTCAACTCATCAAGACATCCCCCAAAAAGTTTCATTACCGCATTCACAAGAGCTTGTCACTAGTTCCTATCCAGGGCCAAATGAACCAATCCTAAATCTGCTACTCTATTTGCTTCAAATCCGTTTTAATATTACCTTTCATCTAAGTTGTTCCTTCCCTTCACGTTTTCAGAAGACAATTCTATATAAATTTCGTATCTCTCTGGCGCATGCAACATTCCCTACCCATCACACATCTGAAGTTCTTTATTATGCTTTTCTCTCTACCCTTCCGTTACTTCCAGCCTCTTACACCCAAACATTTCCCTAACAACACTGTTCTCTGTGGACTAAATTGATTTGGATTAGAAAAGTTTGCGTATTGAACATGGTATGGTCTCTGTGTTTCCACAAAAGACGGGAACTTCTTGAGTAACTGAGCGACTATTAGCTTCTTAAGGATTTTGTACCATAGAGTTAGTATTACAGGCCTACTGCATGCTTTCAGCACACGCGAACAAGGTAGACGTTCCTTTACGTTAAGTATCTTTATGAACCGCACTTTACACGCTGAATCATGAGGCTGTACATTTGATAGCTGAAGCCTACAGGAAATGGCTTGCCATGAGCCTGCATCTCTCACAAGGGTGTGCCAAGTCTTAGATCTCTATAATATATACTGCCAACTCCAGATTGTTTAAGTGCGCAGTGGACATTACACGATCAGAGACTTCTTTATGGATACATGGAGAACACGCTCTCTGTCTGATTTCAGAACTAAATGCTTTGTATGCGATTATGACAGAGAGCAACCGTTTTGCAGAGATTTATTTCACATTTTTAATCGACGTTGCTATGCAAGTAGATTCCTAAGGGTTCTCACGGATGGCGTGTAACACTCAGAATTACTGGGTTTTAGGGCTTTGTCTATCGTCCGGTATTCTATAAACTAGAAAACACAGGGTTTCTGAAACTGGGTCTGTTTCCGCCCTCAGGTGAAGGGGGGGGGAGACATGTACTTTGTTGCGTCCCTTAGAAACAGCTAACCTGAAACACTGGACCAGTGACTGGGGTCAGGTGTTTCTAAGGAAAACAGATCTATTTTCCGAAACATTATGTTTTCTAGTTTCTGGAATATCGGACGGAAGATGGTCAAGGCACCAAAACCCAGTAATTCTGATGTCGCTGTACGTTTTAAGAAAGCCAAGAACTAAAGGGATGCTCACGTGTACTGTGGTCTTCTGGGTTCATGACACACGTGGGAGATGGGTCATGACAAGGTGTAGTGTTGTAGGTGGGCATCAGCATTACAGAGGGATATACTGCCTCCATCTTCAAGTCAGAAACATGTTTCGCCGAAACGTTGGTGTCCATCTACCAGACTAATGATTCACGTAACTAATTAAGCTGATAGTCGTTCAGTTACTAAAGAAATTCCCTGATTTGTATGAAATCTGAAGGTTCATTACCGTGTTAACAAGAGCCCGCTACCGGTCCCTGTGCTGAATGAACTGAATTCCGCCAACAATCTCGCAACAGCTCTTCAGAACAATTTTAATATTATCTTTCAATTTATTCCTAGGTCTTCCAAGAGTCATCTCCCCTTCTGGTGTTCTGACTGAAAGTCTCTACGCAATTAAATTCGTATTTCTGCTTAGTTACAACTATGCGGTGATGTCAAAAGTGGGCGTGGAAAGCTACTAGGAGGGTCACTGCCGGGCTCTGACCTCGGAGACTCGAATTCAACCTCAGGGCAACCAATGTAGAAATTGTGGTAGGCAAAGTGCTTCTTATTCTTTGTTATTGCTAGTGGAGTGGGACTAAGTCCCTTGTACTGCGGCCACTTCTGGCCTATTGTACCAGCCCCAGATGATAGGTGAGGGTGATTGTGGAGTAATTGGTGGAATGAAGATTGGCAGGGGAAACCGAAGTACTCGGAGAGAAAACCTGCCCCAGCGCCAATTTGTCCACCACAAATCCCACTTGATCAGACCCGGGCCGCCGCGGTGGGAAGCCAGCGACTAACCGCTTAAGCTATGGCGCGGCCCTAGTTGTCAGCCTTACGGCCCGGCCGCCCTTTACCCCCCAGAAAGATTCCTGGTACTCATTTCTGTTAGAGGCTGAGTCGACCCCAGCGCCATACTGCGGCTGGAAGGATTAGGTCCATTGAAGAAATCTACCTCATTGGAGCTCGAACCCGCGACCTTCCAGCTTGCAGCATAGTGCCTCAACCGACTAAGCTTTATTATAAATAAACATTCGCGGGAGAAATGTTAGCACACGTGTACCAGAGCATGAAGAGAACGTCATGATTAGTGTTCGTTGTTTTACAAATCAACTGCACTGCCTGTGTAAAATGTAACCTTGCCCGAAAAATAGTGTAAAACGCCAACTGAGATGAGGCTTTGTAAAAATATTATCAGCTATTTCCCACCGATTTTTAACTTCAGGAGTCGAGTTAAACTAAATCTTTTGCTGTTGCTACACCCCACTCTGATGATAGATGAATATTGAGTTTGGTGAAATGATATCTTGCAAGGCAAAGCCGAGGCGCTTCGACAAAACGCCCCACAGTGGGGTTTGCTTACTGCAAATCTCTGTCATCAGTCACTATCACGCGTCATTCCTCGATAACATATTTCTCAGCAGAACATGGATTCGGAAATTCGTTTCTTCATTTTAAAGAACAGCGTTACTAGACACCGGAAATGAGGGACAATTTAGCAGTTTATTTTGTTTCTTTCCTCAGGAAAAATCCTTATTAGTCGGGAGGTTCTGAGTTTGTATCTCGGTAGAGACACTGGCTATCCTGCTTGATGCTTGTTTTTCATTCTTCCTTTCCTCTGTCTCGCCAACGAAACACTGGGAGTAAGCCGGCACTATCTCATTGTAAATCCTCTTTAATTCATCATCTCAATTACCATGACATTCGAAGCTCCAAAACGTATCCAGATGGAATTGCCTACTTTAATGATTCAAGAAATATCCAGTCAGTGAATTGTTTGGTATCTCGTCTGTAGGATTAATTTTGTGTGTGGTAATAAAGGGAAACTAAAGTAGGGCAGCGCCGGTCACGGTAGCCGAGCGGTCTACGGCATGTACTGTCTTCGCTCGCTCGGAAGCCGGGATCGTGGGTTCGAAGCTCACTCAGGGCATGGATGTTTAGATTGTGTGCGTGCGTTTTTCTGTGTTTGTGTACAGGTAGAGGCTTTGCGACGAGCTGATCACCCGCCCAAGGAGTCCTACCGAATGTGTAACATCTAGAAAAACCGAAGTGAACGGAAAAGCTCATGGAGGTAGGCCTAGGCCCACTGGGGCTGTAGGGCCAAGGAAAACTAAAATAGGGCAGGAGCAATATTCCCCAATCAGACCATCAGCATAACAAGGCCGCGCCATAGCTCAAGCGTTTAGTCACTGTATTCCCACCGCGGCGGCCCGGGTTCGAGCCCGGTTCTGCTCAAGTGGGATTTGTGGTGGACAAAGTGGCGATGAGGGGGTTTTTCTCCGAGTACTTCGGTTTCCCCTACCAATCTTCATTCCACCAAATTCTCCATCATCATAATCACCCGGGGCAGGTACAGTAAGTCAATCAGTGGCCGCCGTACCGAGTGGAGCCAGTTGATAATGACATTAGACATTTATATTATTCAGATAAATATAAAAAACCTGAAGGTGCAACTGCATTGCTACAAGACCTTAATGGAACTATTAACCCCATGTACAGTAACAAAATATCCCCTACAAGTGCACGTTCTTACCTTATGCATAGTCGTTAAGAATTGCTAATATTTATCAAAATTAATTACTGGATCATACGAAGAATATTGCTTTAAAGACCAATGATACCACAAACATGTTGCATTGATAATATTTCCGTACATATAATACATAACAGAAAAGCACATATTTTTGTAACAACTAGCCCCGGTCTCCCCTACCGATATCTTCCTTATTACGTATTCTCTTACTTTCCACTGCGCTTATGTAAGTTTTGAAATGATCTATGGTCATAAGACTAGGAGAACAATTGAGTTTATGAAGTGGGTGTCAGCAGGGCGCACAAACATTAAGACTAAAGTACCTTCATGTCAGAAACTCTTTAATTCAGATGACTATCAGCAATTAGGCTGGAATTGCTCTATTTTGAACCCCCTTCCTTTCCATAATGATCACACCTCCACACGCTATTAATCACGTGCCAGTGGAACCCAGTGGTAACCCAATTCTTATCACTCAACCGAATTTCCCTTGCTGCCTGCACAACTCTAAGGGCGCGGGGCACTGATACACGTAGGTGGAACTTACTGTCCGTTCTCGGAAGTTATGAGGTTCAAATCCTAAGCAGACTACTGAAACTTGTCACTTTTATCCATAGTTTGATTTTTTATATTTTACAGAGTTCACACAGACTTTAAAAATCATGTATGTTTCACTGATACCTAGGAAAATCCAGTCATATTTAGAAAACCTGATTGGCAATATTTATGGATTATGGGTTGTTTAACAAAGACTTTTTTTATTGCTAGTGGGGTGGGATGGTACGGATTGGACAGATCTAGCTCAGGATAGGGACCAGTGGAGGGCTCTTGTGAACACGGTAACGAACCTTCGGGTTCCATAAAATGCTGGGAAATTCTTGAGTAGCTGCAGAATTGGCGGCTTCTCAAGAAGAGCTCNATCACGTCCTGGGGTTATCGCCAATCCAAACACACCTTGAGACTAGAGGTGATTGCTTTGCCAGTATAACCTAAACTCAAGAAGCAAGTGGGGGCGGGGGACGTGTTGTATCCGCATAGTCTAGAATAAGTCCTCTGATGTTCTCCAGCGCACCTCTGCCTTTGCACTTACTTCACCTTGCCACTTCTTTGGGTACGCTACCTAACTTAAAATTCGTAGTTTGATTTCCGATAACAAAGTTGAAGTCACTGATAGGCGATAAAGTTCTGAAATAATATGCTTTGCATTTGATATTTTTTAACTAACCGTAAAATATTAATATGAGCCGATTGTCTAGAGGAAATGTGGAAACCTCGACTTTTGGCAACGCTACGGGGCCTTCATGGCCTGTTACAGGGATAGCTTTACCTTTACTTTTACAGCATGAACTGCCTTTTTACCTAGATGAAAATGTATCATATTGTAGCGTGTAGACCCGTTACTACGTAGGCACCGCGAAACAATAGAGGAACTGTTGGAAACGCTGTTTTCTACGCGATCCGTGCGAAGGGGTTAAATAGCGAGGACACCAGCCGAGCTGTAGTCATTAAACATGACGGTGGTTAAGCTTACGACCGTTCAAGTGACTAAGCTGCCGTTGTAGCATAAGATACGTAAGATAAACATGATCTGCTTTGCAAAACCTGCACTGACAGAGGAATTTTATGCAGTTCACGCGGAAGAATTTTCAATAATTTCCTATATGTGCAATACGTGAAAGTAAAATGTAAAAGTAAAGCTATCCCTGTACCAGGCTGTGAAGGCCCATAGGGTTGTCAGACGTCGAGGTTCCCACATTATCTAGACAATCGGCTCAAAGATGGCGGTAAGGTTGTCAGCCTTACGCGCCGGCCGCGCTATACTCCCCAGGAAAATGATTTAATTAATTCCTGGTACTCATTTTTGTTATAGATTGAGTTGACCCCAGGGCCATAGTGCGGCTCATTGGGACTTGAACCCGCGACCTTCCGGCGTGTAGCATAGTGCCTCAACCAACTATGCTACCGCGTGCCGAATGTGTAAGATCTAGAAAAACCGAAGTGAACGGAGAAGTTCGTGGAGGTAGGCCTAGGCCCACTGGGACTGTAGTGCCAAGGAAAAAAAATGTTGCTGATGATTCTTTCGCAGTCTCCACTTATACGCGATTATGTTTTCCTTGTTGCTGAAAGCGATGTGTGGTCTTGTCTTGATCCGTCCCACTTCTCGTGCTTAATTTATTCCATGGAAACTTCTTATAGATCACCGACTTTGATTACCTCTATTGAATTTACGGCATTGAAGTTGGTTGTAATCTTGCTTGAAATCTGCTCAGAAGTCAAATTAGTGTCGAAACTGTGAAACTGGTTTCAGTAGAACAAGGATTTACTGTGTTCATTTCCTTGGCCGCGTGAAGGGAGAAGTATTGCTTGTGGTGGATTTAACTCTTCAAAGTACAGTAGCTGACCGCCCTTTCTAACATTAAAATATTAAGCATTTTTCTCACAGAGCGTAGGTCTATTTAAGTTACATGTTTCATATGATTGTTACAACAGACAACTATTATTCGTCTAAACAGCATTAATGAGTTGATTTTCGTAACAAGTAGTGAGCTTCCTGTGAATACAGACTGCATTTTTAAATGTTATTCAGAAGAAATTAAGCCTACGTAGGATTAAAACAGAACTTCTGAATTCTTTATAACTTCCCGGTGCTGTGAAATGCAGAAAATATTTTAAACGTATCTTGAGGAAAGAACATCCGCCAGTGTTCTGGGAAACAGAGCTGAGAAACAAGATTTTCAGATGAAAGGAAGTAACCTTGTTATCTTTCGACAAGATACTGCATCAGGTAAATCCCCTTTTACATTGTTGAGGGAGTTCGTTCCACGGTAAAACTTCCTAATCTTCTTGTATATAGAGTTTCATGAATCCACTTCCTTGACCTGTTGTGTTGACTGGGGCTCCCGATATCAGGGTTTACGTGTTAATCCTTTATAAAATGGAGTTCATGTAAATAATATTTTTAAAATATTTCTCACACAAGACACAGCTGTCTAATAATGGTGTCTGGGGAAATAACCAGTGTTTCTTCTGAGAAGCCAACGATAGCCATCGTTAAACTGGGCCGACGAAATGTCGTGTCATTTAAACGTAAAGCAATCAATACACGTGGTTAGCATTCCCCTCTGCGGCTTAAAGGCATAACGGTGTAACGACAAATGGTGACTTGTGAATTCTGTTACTTCAAGAATTTTAAAACATCGAAGAAAAGGGAATCAGTTAAATGATCTTTGCTCTTTCATGTACTCTTTCAGTCCTCCCCAAAACCACCGTTACTTACTTACTTACTTACTTACACATGGAGCTGAGCCCTTCTGGAGGAGAACCCAAATCTGCACCTACTCAAGAATTTCCCAGCATTTTCTGGAACCTGAAGGTTCATTACCGTGTTCACAAGAGCCCTCCACTGGTCTCTATCCTGAGCCAGATTTATCCAATCCATACCATCCAATTCTATCTCTCTAAGATCCATTTTAATATTGTCCACCCTCCTACGCCTTGGTCTTCCCAGTGGTCTCTTTCCTACTGGCTTTCCCACCAATATCCATCCTATATGCATTCCTCGTCTCCCCTACCCGTGCTACATGCCCTGCCCACCTCATCTTCCTTGTCTTGGTCATTCTAATTACGCTTCGAGAAGAGTACAAGTTATGAAGCTCCTCATTATGCAGTTTTCTCCAACCTCCTGTCACTTCATCTCTCTTCGGTCCAAATATTCTCCTCAGCACCCTGTTCTCAAACACCCTCAGTCTATGTTCCTCCCTTAATGTCAGAGACCATATTTCACACCCATACAGAACCACAGGCAAAATTACAGTTTTGTATAATGTAATTTTCATGTTTTTGGACAGCAGACGAGAAGACAAAAGGTTCTGGACTGAACGGTAGCAAGCATTACCCGAGTTCAGTCTCCTCTTAATTTCCTCCTGAATCAGGTAAAAGCACTGTTACGTGAGTAAAATAATTACGAGTTAGTTGAGCAAGAGCAGACTGTGCATATGACTGCAAAAGGCTAAAGTCCTCTCAGAGGGGGGTTAGGTTACGTGAGAACCAAAAGGGATCATGCCGAAAGGGGGCTGGTGCGATCAGACTGAGCCTATGCCAATCCACAGCAGCTTCCCATTAACTGGATGTATTTGCATTCAGTGCAAGAAGATCACTAGACCAGTCCAATCTCCTAGGATCCATACCGGATTGGATGTCTATCTTCAATGTCACTGAAATGGCTTCTGTGCTAACATGGTTGTTTCGAAATAAACTGATAAGAGAGGTCTGAGGAGAGCCATTACGGTGAGCGAGGAGTACGTAACAGAAAACTTCTCCCACATTGGTAATGTTGTTAACTATTGTTAGGGAAGTAAAATAAAGAGTCTTGGGTTTGATATGTTCTCACCGATAGGGAGAAGAGAAATGCTTTGAAATCTCCGACAGATTTAAACACATGCAATAATATTAAAACGTGGCTGTGGTCTAGTGGTCAGGGTTCCTGCCTATAGATCCAGAGGTCCCGGGTTCAATTTCTGGATCTACCAGATTTTCTGAGAAATAGTGGGTCTGGAACGGGGTCCACTCAGCCAAGTGATGACAATTAAGCAGTTATTTCAAGGAAATAGCGGCTCCGGTCTACAAAACCTAAATTAACGGATGTGGCGATCCGTTGCGCTGACCACGTGACTCTCTTTATCCGCAAAAGTTGGCACTAACTTCGCCGACAAGCGGCGGTCGCCCGGTCGGTATAGTTCGCTTGCGGGCTATAGGCCACGGAGTTCGTTTGCTTTTTTTTGTTTGTTTGTAGGAATTAGTTGTTTATGCTGATTGAATTTAAGTGGTACTTTCTCTAAACATATATGATGGATAATATTCAAGTGGATCCTAAGGGAACTATATTAAGTAGCTTGGATGGGATTCATATGACTCAGGACAGAGAAATGTGGACAGCGGTTGTGAACACGTAATAAATCTTACTGTTGCATAAACAGAGCTGAGTGACTTTTTACTTCTAAATGCCTATAGTCCTTTAACTTAGCCATCCTCTCACCTCCTACTGCAGAGATGATGGAGAGGTACAGACCTCCAGAGCGGCTTGTGTTTAAGGGGGAACTGTGCCCCTCCAGACCAATTTCGAAATAGGTTCAGATAAGTGTCAGGAAATATTGTCATTAAGTAGGTCCCTTGTAAGTCCCTTGTACTGCGGCCACTTCTGGCCTATTGTACCAGCCTCAGATGATAGGTTAGGGTGATTGTGGAGCAATTGGTGGAATGAAGATTGGCAGGGGAAACCCAAGTACTCGGAGAAAACCTGCCCCAGCGCCACTTTGTCCAGCACAAATCCCACTTGACCAGTCCCGGGATCGAACCCGGGCCGCCGCGATGGGAAGCCAGCGACTAACCGCTTGAGCTATGGTGCAGCCCTTGTTATAACACTTCTTCCGCCAGTAAACAAAAGCTCTTTCAAAATACATAGAAGTGTAAGAAAATGGAGTTCTGATGAATGCTGGAACAAAGTCCATTCTAATTTTAACTGAAAATTGTTGCTGTTATCAACGCCATTTGTAACAAACAAACTCTATATAGCAGAGTCCTTAAAAACTGTAATTACTCAGCAAGTCATTAAGTTCCCGTATTTCGTGGGCTCTGATCCTGTCAGTGGTCTCTATCTACAGCCACATGAATCCAGTTCACATCCTTTTACTTTAAGATCCTTTCTAATACTGTCCTCCCATCTAAAACTAGGTCTTCTAGCAGTCTTTTTCCTTCACTTATTCCTAATTCTTTATGCATTTATCTTCTCCCACGAATGCTACATGTCCTCACAATCTCACTTTTCTTTGATTGTTCTATTAATGTCTGGTGAAGATAACAAATTGTGAATCTTCAGAATATGCATCTATGCCTTCTGTTACCTCACGCTTATGCGTAAAAACATTATTTTGAGCTGTCATCTCAGCATTTTCAGCCCATGTAAAAGGGTAAAGGTAAAGTTGTCCCTGTGCTTAACTAATTACCAAAACGTTGCCTAGCAATGGATATATATGTAACATTGAATAATGATAAAGTAGGAAGAGTCAGACCTAATATTTTAGGACTGATGTCATTTAGGCAAGTGTGATATTAATAAACGGAGTACTCAAAGAATATCAGGTCCAGCGAAATTTATCGGAGTAGAAAGCTCTGATTGTACCTGTTGGGACTAGGTTTTATCCACATGGCAAGCTCAGAAATAGCTCTTCCCGTTGTTAAAATACGTGCATATTGCACTGTATTCAGGGGATACTTACTTACTTACTCATGGAGCTGAGCCCTTCTGGAGGAGCCGCCAATTCTGCAGCTACTCAAGAACTTCTCAGCATTTTATGGAACCCGAAGGTTCATTACCGTGTTCATAAGAGCCCTCCACTGGTCCCTATCCTGAGCCAGAACAATCCAATCAATATAATCCCATCCTTTCTCTCTAATATCCATTTTAATATTGTCCACCCACCTACGCCTTGTATTCAGGGGAGAGGTGTATGAAAATATTGCCGTTCATATTGTCTGTAGACCTCCTTTTGTGCGATAACAAGTTGCGAAGTTTAATCCACCACTGACTGTAAGCTGACTGCGTTCTCCTTGCCAGAAGGAGGTAGGGCACACGCAGACTTTAAACAATGTGGTAATTTCCCGCCTCGAATTGGTAGAGGAAGATAAAGGAAAGTTGTTATCAAAACAAACTTGGTACCTGTGACCTCACAGTACCGCAACTCTTGCCCCCCTTCCAGAAAAAAACCTTTGAAGCGATTAATTAAGTAAAGTATCAACCGTTTACTTTGTAACTTGCGGTCCTGCCTGTTGTAGAGTCCTGAGAGCGTGTTTATGTGTGTACATGTTGTAAAATACTCAGTGAGTAGGAACTACGTGAGTCAATTGAAACTATGCAGGTAAAGAAGTTCCATTTTTATGCTTTGAGTAAAAGTTAGAAAGGGAGATTCAGAGCTAATTAAAGGACTCTGAAGTTGAATTATTATTTTTCTTCCACCCTTTTCCTTCTTCTTCCTCTCTTTCGAATTCTTTCTTTTTTTCCTTTTGAGAGGAAAAAAAATGTTTTCTCACACATCGGTTTCCATTGGTTCAGTCCGAGCGTGTTCCTGCTTTATAGTGCTTATGTGTTTCTTGTTCTACCCTGAAGATTGAGGCGAGATATTTCTCCGAAATACTCATATCAACGTACAAAACTACGCGCGCCACATCCCATAAGCCATCTTAACAATCATCGCTGTCAGAAACTGCAATCTCTCATTAGAAGATTTAGAACTCCGACATAGACACAAATAAATGGAAGTTGACTAATGTGACATGGGCCCCATGCCTCCATCTTCATGGTATGCGGGTTAAGTGCTGCATCAGGAACACTGATATCTATGTACCAGAATACACGGCATAACATTCCAGAATACAGTAATATTCAGTCATTGCCAACGTGAGAAAATAAAATCTCATGTGACTGAACATGACTGAGAAGTTTTAATTTAGTTATAGATCGAAGCCAGTAATTAACTAACACAAAAGCTCATAAATCAATCATAAATAATACTTTCTTATAATCCACCAATCGCTTTCACAATTTGGGGGAAATGACGAAAAGGCACTACAGCAGATCCGAATTCCGAACTGAGCGACACTGTGGAAATCTTCTCTTGCAAATCGTCGATAATTATCCGTTTATGTAAACCATGTTTAATTCGAATTTATATTAAAAACGAGTTGATACATCTCTAAATAATTTCTTTCTTAGCATCTCAAACACTGCGTGCTACAGACCCATTCGGATGTTCAGAAGTAATCTTTTCAAGTACAGTACAATCTTGGTAATCCGACATACATGGGACCAAGGTACCGCCGGATTAACGAAAACGACGGATTATTGATGGCGCACTTGAATAATAAAAATGATTCGATATTATTGTCCGGTGTATGCTCTGTTTACTTGTGTTTCTTTTCCCAAGCTTCCAGAGATTTCTCTCTTTTGGGCTCCTCCAAGCCTCCTATAAAATGGATCTTTGGACCCCTTTCTCCGGATAGAAACGATCGGAGCGTGAAGCTATCCACTCACTTCCTTCCAATTCTCGGATTAAGACTCAAAGGAGTTAGGGCTCCACAGAGTACGACTTGAATGAGCACAAAGGCGTTTCTTTCTTTTGCCTCATTCGTGTAACATGTCCTGCCCATCATATATTTCTTCACCATCACATGTAATAAGCAGGGCCCGGATTTTGATGACATGTCATCTTTTTTTCCTTGTATCCTATGCAATGCTCTTAAATATATAAATCTCGGATATGAGCTGCTGGTTACAGAAATGTAAATTTTATAGGTAATTCTTTGTCATTTTTTGACATGTTTAGGTTTAAGGTATTTTTTTGGCAAATTTTTGGACTTTTAAGGGTATTTCTTGTCATTTTTGGCCATTTTAGGGAATTTTTCATGTGTTTCTGAAATGTGAATAACATGGAAGCGAAGTGTTCTTTCTTTTCTCCTTTAGGTCATTTTTCTGGATTTTTTCGGTCATTTTATAGGTCATTTTTTGAATATTTTCAGGTCATCAAAATCCGCGCCCTGCATATTACATTTTTGGGTCATATTTTAGGTAATTTTTCTGGATTGTTTCGGTAATTTTATAGGTCACTTTTTAAATATTTTCAGGTCATCAAAATCCGGGCCCTGGTAATAAGTAATAAACATTCAAGTTTATTTGTGACGACTGGTTGCCTTCTTGCAGTCCCGAATAGCCCGCTGTATCTGTATGCGCAATTTCACCGGAAGTCCCAACGCGGGAGACATCCCGGACATCACGGTGGAGACCAAGTAACCCAGACAAGCAAGAACGAATCCCCGGTTAAGAGATGGAAGGATCATTTTGCTCCTTTGAGAGTTTGTAGTGACATGTCTGGAATATTCTCTAAGATAAAGTCAGGGCTAGTTTCTGCGTGTCTCGATGGGTCGACTGATCTAGAACGACTTCCCATGTTTTCTGCAGGGTTCTACACTCGTTTGTACTTGTGATGTGATACCGTGGAGAGATGTGTACAACTTTCAAAATTCTTGTCGTTTGTCAACAGGATTTAATATGGCAATGAGAGACTGTAAACGCGAAGTAATCCTCACAGTCCTCACATGACGCTGCCACAACGTGTGGTTCACTTCAAGAATGAAAATGATAACGTGGAATCTGAAAATCAATATCGATTGGATGAATTTTTTTGAGAAGAAAACCTGAAGAAGGCATGAAAAGTCTTGTGGCTTTCATATAATTCAGTTCGTACTGAAGTTGTCACATTTCTTCATTTGTTTTTAATTTTGGGGGCACGGGGTAACGTAGTTGGTTGAGGCACTATGCTACAAGCCGGAAGGTCGCGGGTTCAAGTCCCGATGAGGTCACTGGATTTTTTCAATTGACCTAATCCTTCCAGCCGCACTATGGCCCTGGGGTTGACTCAACCTCTAACAGAAATGAGTACCAGGAATATTCTTGGGGGTAAAGGACGGCCGGCGCGTAAGGCTGACAACCTTACCGCCATCTATGAGCCGACTGTCTAGAAAATGTGGGAGCCTCAACGTCTCACAACCCTATGGGCCTCCACAGCCTGTTACAGGGATAGCTTTACGTTACATTTTTTATTTTTAATTTTTACCAAATAACCCAAAGTTCACTCAGTCTTTAAAAACGTATGATAAGTTTTTTATTTTATTTTTTTGAGACCGAACAGGTTGGGCCTGAGGTAAATCTCGAGATTCGTATTCAATAGGCGCTTATTTAGAATTTCGACCGGTATATATGTTCTTCTGATTGGGGGTTAACATGGTTTCCCCAGTCACTCCAAATTTTTATGTATTACCTCGAGAATACCACTACTGATTCTTTCTAAATCCTTCCGAATTGGTAATTCATTTGACATAGCATCCTACGCTATTACACGTATATAGCCCTGTTTCTGAATGTTTCGTTAAGTTATCTAGACCCTGACTACGTTACTGTTCTACTAATGAATGGAATATAAAGCACTCAGAAGCACATGAACAACTTGAGTTTGCTGCGTTTGCACGAAAATTATAGCAAAATAAGGAGGTTGCATCTATTCATGTGTTTAATTTTAGAAACTATTCAATGAATTTTATTTCGATGTTTCCCAGGCAAGGCTTGTAGCAACTTGAAAAGAACGCTCCTCAATTATCCTCACGAGGCTGAGTGTTCAACGTTCCACACCCACTACTTCTCAGGAAATCTGATAGCGCCGGGAATCGAACCCGGGATCTCTGGATCTGTAGCCAGGAACTCTGACCACTAGACCACAGAGGCGGTCGAAGTTGTTACCCTCATTTTGAAAAACAAAACAAGAAAAAGTGTTGGGCATTTTGGCCGGAAACAGTGATAGAACATGTGGATTACTAAGCTGAAGTTGAGTTTTGTACTCAGTATCAGCTTCGTCATAAACATGCAGTAGTGGGTGACTTGAGTATGTTCTTCCATTACAGCGCTTCGGCGTGTAAGTGCATTGCATCACAGCTGCTTCGAGCACAGGTGTGCTCAGTGCAAGCACCTCAACCTCTTCTACTTTGTCTCTTTTTATTCTGTCGTTCAGTTAATTGAATGCATTCGATTTTCCTCGACTGCCTACTCCAACGAATTTTTTATCAGTGTTTTCGCAACAAAAGTCGAGACTCTTCTACGTGATTTTGTATTTTTTGACTGGATTTTGAATAGAAATTAGCAACAAAGTCAGGCATTTTTCTTTCGCTAACTATATGTCTGCCGGTCACGGTAGCCGAGCGGTCTAAGGCATGTACTGTCTTCGCTCGCTTGGAAACCGGGATCGTGGGTTCGGATCTGTTTCCTGTGAGGTACGAACTGAATTCTTATATATTATTCTTATACACTGCCGGTCACAGTAGCCGAGCGGTCTAAGGCACGTACTGTCTTCGCTCGCTTGGAAACCGGGATCGTGGGTTCGGATCCCACTCATGGATGTTTAGTTTATGTGTGTGCGCTTTCTGTGCTTGTGTACAGGTAGAGGCCTTGCGACGAGCTGATCACCCGCCCAAGGAGTCCTACCGAATGTGTAAGATCTAGAAAAACCGAAGTGAACGAAGAGTTTCATGGAGGTATGCCTAGGCCCACTGGGGCTGTAGTGCCAAGAAAAAAAAAGAAAAAAGAAATACATGTCTAACAGCTTAATCTTTATGGGAAGAAAAATCTAATCAGGGGTAGTTTTATTGTTTTTCTGTTATGTGTACCCTTACTTAAAATAGAAAAAACGGCTTCATAAGCTTCATCGCATAATGAATTGTTAGAAAGTGGTCATTGTTTGCAATACGTTCTCTTTTTGTCGATATGCAGGCCAATATTTGATTAATATACATAACATTAATTTCGATTAGTTAATACAAGGGAACGATAAATCGGGTTTGATGTAAGGGTATGAGAATATACTCGTACCTTCTGACGCTGCGCATTTGATTTCATTTTCATCCAAAGTTTTCGCTTTTAAGACTGAAGTAAATTTCGTACTTGGAAATGCTGTTTGAATATCAGCTTTGTGTCTCTTGATCTGAAGAAGTGACCAAAATCCGAGGGTTCTCCATCAGGAATGTTGTACAATGATGTCCGCAAGCAACACTATCCGTATAGACGGATTTTAGAAATGGAAATTATTTGCTTAGAGATTCATCGAAGACGGACGTATGTTTCGACATTTTCACGTCCATAAATTTTGCTGGAAATACGTCACAAAACAGGACAATATGGCTTAAAATGAAGAGGCGGTCTGGATCGCAGATCACCGCAAGCGGTGACTGAAGTAAAACAATATTGTCACTGTGTGGTCAAGGTTTTACTCAGGTTTCTCTCCTCACCGACGAAAATACGTAACAGAACTATGTGTTGATAACATGCCGTTTCCCAACAAATGCCTTCCTGTGGGAATCACATGCTTTTACAAGAGTACAAGTATGACTGAGTCATTTTATTGAATTCATAATCGTCCAGTATATAAGCACTGAGCTCAACAGAATATAATAAACCGATAAAGAACACACTACGCACAATGTGTCACTCGCATATTTAATGAGTATCATATGCTATACATATACCACCATATTGTACTTACATTACCTTATATATTTAATATAGGCCTATGAGTACATATGAGTAGTAATATCAGGAACGCTGCTCGTACTAAGCGTACTCTTCTCTGAGATGTAATGCCGTGTAGTCCGGTAGAAATATGTTTCGGAGAAATATATTGTCTCCGTTTTCATGGATGACGAATAAGCTAAGCAAGTATTTTTCATTGCTAGTGGGGTGGGACTAAGTCCCTTGTACTGCGGCCACTTCTGGCCTATTGTACCAGCCCCAGATGATAGGTGAGGGTGATTGTGGAGCAGTTGGTGGAATGAAGATTGGCAGGGGAAACCGAAGTACTCGGAGAAAACCTGCCCCAGCGCCACTTTGTCCACCACAAATCCCACTTGACCAGACCCGGGATCGAACCCGGGCCGCCGCGTTGGGAAGCCAGCGACTAACCGCTTGAGCTATGGCGTGGCCTTGCTAAGCAAGTAACTAACATTCCAGATCGGGATTTCTGCTGAAGAAACTGCACTTTTCGCGAGGAAGATGGTGGCACTGAATTGAATTTCAAGTGCATTTTCCATGAGCCAATTCTGGATTGAGTTTTAATGACAAGGTTCGATGTTGATTCATTAACAATGTCCCTTGTAATACGGTGTGAAGACGATTGACTATTATACGATAATTATGACAACAATATTACTATAAATAATTATAAGTTTCTAATAAAATTATAGGACCTATTTCTAAACACTGCAATTCTTTCTGTGGCGAGTTAACACTAATTATCAAACTCTGATAGAAGAGTCTTCGATGTATCTATTCATTCATTCATTATTGGAGGGGTGGGTTTCCCCATGCACCGCGACCAGTTGTGGATCTATTGTACGTCCCCCTTTGATATTCTACCAGTCACCATACCTTTCCGGTACCGGTGCTCGCTATCAGCCCCGTTCAGCCAGCGAGTTCGGCTCCTCTACTGGCAGTGGTACCCGATACTTCCCCATCTACCGGAGGCATTGGAAATTACTTGGGGGGGAAACTTTTTACCTAATTTTGCTCAGAGGTCTCCTAGAGACATGAGGATCTTTTACGTGCCGTAAATCTACGACACAGGACCCACGGCTTAAAGTCCCTCCCGGAGGACTTTTTCCCTGAATTTTTCCACGACCTCCGCCGGGTTTGAACCCGCGTACCTTGAGTCATGAGGTGGGAACGTTACCCCTAGACTACGAAGACCGCTTTCGGTGTATCCATATATCGTGTGTGTGCACTAAGCATACACGTGGTTCCTCTGTTTCTTTATAATGGGTCTCTCGCGTCCCGCTCGGCAAGCCATATAATATAACATTAGCAGATACGTACATACTTCACGGCAATCGATCTTCAGCACGAGCTAAGAGGTCACATCACTTAGATTGGACGTGTCTGTACATTAGAAACTAAATAAAATAAATAGGAAAGGGCAGAGGGTGTAGGCCTAAGAGGGGTGATTGAAATAATGAAATGTGTCCGCCCCCTCTCTTCTACCCAATACATTGTTAGGGCCGGCTCACTGATCACTTAATGTAAGACAACGTGACTCAACGTAATACACCCAGATGTGCATTATCAGAGGTAACGTGGAGCAGACCAACTGATTTTTTTTTCCTTGGCACTACAGCCCCAGTGGGCCTAGGCCTACCTCCATGAACTTCTCCGTTCACTTCGGTTTTTCTAGATCTTACACATTCGGTAGGACTCCTTGGGCGGGTGATGAGCTCGTCGCAAGGCCTCTACCTGTATACAAAAACAGAAAAACGCACACACACAAACTAAACAGCCATACCCTGAGTGGGATTCGAACCCACGATCCCGGTTTCCAAGCGAGCGAAGACAGTACATGCCTTAGACCGCTCGGCTACCGTGACCGGCAGTGTATAAGAATAATATATAAGAATTCAGTTCGTACCTCACAGGAAACAGATCCGAACCCACGATCCCGGTTTCCAAGCGAGCGAAGACAGTACATGCCTTAGAGTGCTCGGCTACCGAGACCAACTGAATACTTTGTAATATTCGTGTCATCCGACAATAAAAACAGTACGAATTTGTCTTCTCTTATTCTGTGTAAGAACGTAAAGCTTGAAATATAATTTTGTCTGTTTTATACGGACGTAAAACTTTGTGTCTGCATTAAAGGAGGATCATGCATTGAGGGGTTTGTGAACACGCTGTCAGGAGAGTAATTCATTTATGAGAGCGAAACTCACAAGAGGGTGAAGAAAAAATATTATAATGAGAAGCGTCATAATTTTTTATTTTCATATAATATAAATTTGGGGGTGCCTCATCATCAGATAGTACCATAAATCATGAAGTTACCACTATCGCCATATTGATACAAGTCTTATTTCTGGACATTATCCTTCGTTAGCTTTAAGACACACAGCGTTTTGGAAACTCGATTCTGTCTCCGTCTTCAGGTTGAACCTACTCAGTTGGGCCCACTCCGTCCGCAGGTAGGGACATAAACCGGATACGTGTATGACAATTACTTTCCGAGATATATTTTTTTGATACCTTCCATCCGGACACCCCCTATATATAAAAGGATGTAGAGGAACATGTTTGGATGCCATGTACCTGGCAAGTGTAATGGGCCAAACACTCATCACTCTCCATAAAACCACGCTTCCGCCATATTTCCGGTTAGGTTAAGTGTTGTTGTGAACTGGCGGTAGGCATTATGTCATGTAACTCCTATACCGGAATGCATAAGGAGAGGACATGTCCTGATCTAGCAGTAGGAAGCAATCGTCCATTGAACATGGAGAGATTTAACGAGGGCGTGTCAGTTGTTTGTCAGCGGGAGGCGAAATGAGAGGCCGGCTGGTGACTTCCTGGCCTTGTTCAGTCCGGCGTAACATACAACCAGAGTACCACAACTTCTGAGGATGGTGCATCAATTATAACATATCATTTTAAACGTTATATATTGTAAGAGCAGAAAGTACTTCTCCAATTAAATGATTCATTCTTATATTATTTTGCAAGTAAGGAAAAATGTACTATTTTGAAGGAACATGTACAAGGTCACTGCATATCTATTTGCAGATAATGTCTCGTGATTTTGCCAGCCCACATGTTGCTGTATGTATTCTCTGTAAACCTACATTACCCCTGTCGTATATCCCACATTAGATCTAAAGTTAATTTTGGTAATTTGAAGTAATTAAAAAGTCGATAAAGTAATTTTAAATTACTTAAAATGAAGTAACGTTATTTAAGATAGGATGTTCTCACATCCCTACGGAGGTAGCTATGGAGATTACGTGTGATTTGATGCCTAGTGGTCGGGTAGATCGTTACAGACATGTCGGAGAAAAGTACTGCTTCCATCTTCAGGATAGAAGAGGTGAATATGGAGGCAGTATGTTATTCTGTATTGTTTGTAATTATTTTACAGATTACATATCATCACACTCGGACAGACAGTATTATTATTAAATTATGTTACGAACGGTAATTTATAAAATACGAAATTTCATTAATCTTGTTATTTCATTAACCGTGACATAATGTAATGTTTTGCGTGGTAACCAAAAATTCGAGGGAACGTATTGCATCTCTCTACAGTGCAGAAGTGACTTTTATTCTGAAGATGGGGGCGGTATGTTAATCCGAAACGCTGATAACAACCTTCTAGGCTACATGGTGTAATAACCTGAGAAAACATAATTTGAATCTCCACCGCGGTGGTGCGTACGCGGAGAATATCATGTAATAGAACTAAACGTCGATTCTCCGCAAATTGAAGAGTTATTAGATATGATATGAGAAGGAATATTTCATCTTCCGGGAACTAAAGAGTAATGAGGAACCGAATGACCCAATTTGTGATTTACTGAGTGTTCTGCTTGCGAAATCTATTCTTACATTTAATTTCGTGTTTCAGAAATCGGAAGTACCGCTAAAAATGTATTAATTCCGCGCACTGTCAAATGGAAATTCGCTGAGTGATAATAAATTGTCCAGTCACCCCAGTGCCTATGCAATTTTATCATATTCCAGCTTTCCATCAATCTATAACAAGAATTTTCTACCCCTACCCTAATGAACTTACCCTCTAAACTCTGAAATGTTCATAGCAATTTAATTTCGTCTATAAATTGCATATAGGCCTCTAAAGTGGAACATTTTGATGTTTGATGACTTTCAATGGGATATTCTTTTGTAGAATTTGCAATTTGTTTGACGCTGAATTGATACCGGCATTGAATACAGATTTTTTTTTCTGTCAACTGAATGTTGCGTGATACTTGACAAAACTGATCGTCACAATTTGTCATGCTGCCATTTGCTTTGTGTCGTGATGGCACGATAGAATGAAAGGCAAAATAAGTTGTCACGAAAGTTGTGTCAGTTCCATGGAGCAAAATTGTAATTTCAAGGCGAGATCATGATAATCTTCTTACTCTAAGGTATTCAAATTTAAAAGTTTGGTTACACAAGTTAAATATATTCCGTTGGTACTGACTATAACAAAGATGTATACAGAGTGTCACACAACTCAGTTATGTATCTAAGATTTGAGATTTTCACGGCGGTTATTATGAAGAATGCAGTATTCTGGGATGTAGCGCCGTGTAGAGCTTGTGTAAACAGACGTTTCGGAGGAACGTATCACCTCCATCTTTAGGGTAGAAAAATCCGCGAGAGAGGAACCAGCGTGAGTAGGTGGCTGCAGACTGAGTCACCAGTCGAAAACACCCGCACAAGATCTATGCGGCGACACATCCCAGAAGAAGGCATTCTTCTCAGTTATGTATCGTTTGAATTATACGATATAAATCTCGTACGCAGTGAAATTTATAAACCATTAAATTATTCTTTTCGGCGTTATGATATAATTTTATTAATACGAAAACTGGAGTTGATTTTGAGATACTTGTTGTCACTAAGATGACCGAGAAATTTTCTGTCTTTTATGAAACCGGAATACATACCCTCAAGAGAAGCGAAGCTATGTAGACAATCACCTAGCAAAATTCGGGATCTGTACTTCAGTAAGTAATCAGAACATTTTAATTTTTTCCAGAAAAATAATAAAATACTTGGCTTCCTACTGCTATCAAGATACTTTAAAGACATGCGATATTAGTTACAGCAGCCGCCAAGTAGAAATTTTGCCTTCAGGGCCGACGATGACATGAATATGAAAAGTGAACAAAATTTTAAGCGAAATGAAGTCTTATACACACTGCAGACAGAAGCATGTCTATCCGTTCCTCGCCCGGGATATGTTTGTTCCCCAGTTCCGTATCACCGCTCATAGTAGCTAGGAGACTAGGGAAGGAATGGCGCTCAAATTGAGAAATAAATATATATTCATGTAATAATAAAGGACTGGAACGCGCAGGAATTTAGCGCAATACATGCACATCGGTATACAAACCGTGGCTATCCTCTTATGTTGGTATGAATATGGATAAACACAAAATATCTGGGGGCTCTCTAGAAAGCCCGCAGTAGGAAACAGAAAAGAGGCATGGAAATTACATTCTTATAGGTGAATATATTCTATATAATACCATAGTTGGTATAGCGACTGGCTGCATGTTGGGCGGGGTTCGAGGCCTGCGATAGGCAAGATTTTTCTACTTTCAACATCGTCCTGACCGATTGTACGGCCAATCAAGCCTCATTTCCAATGGTACCGGGGGTAAAGCAGCTGGGGTGTGAAGCTGATCACTTACCCCCAAACAGTGCAGAGGTGAAGAATACGTAGATGTATACATCCACTTCCCCATACCCCTTCATGACGTAGTGCTTAATTAGTTAAGCACGGGGGCAGCTATACACCATACCGCAGTCTGTCGCTTCGTCCGTTTCTTCATTTCTAGTCTCACTGTAAGTTAATCATGACCAAATACTAAAACAAAACGAACTCCGTGGCCTGTAGCCCGCAAGCGAACTATACCGACCGAGCGACCGCCGCTGGTCAGCGAAGTTAGTGTCAACTTTAGCGGATAGAGTGTGTCGTGTGGTCAGCGAAACGAATCCCCACGGCCGTTAATTTCGGTTTTCTCGACTGGGGCCGCTGTTTCCTTGAAATAGCTCCTCAGTTATCCTCACGAAGCTCAGTGGACACTGTTCCAGACTAACTACTTCTCAGAAAATCTGGTAGTGCCGGTAATTGATACCGAGACCTTTGGATCTGTAGCCAGGAACTCTGACCACTAGACCACAGAGGTCAAATCCTTTCGCAATTGCGGGACAAATTAGTTCTGGACATTGTCAAAAATATGTTATAATAAACAGGCAATTTAATTACTTCAGTGCAGTCGATTTCGAGAAAAATTCGAGCGCTCAACTGACGCTTGTGGTAGCTAAGAATATATTCAAATTATTATAGGCTAGTAGTAGACACTGCAGGGGTGTAGGACCGTGTCTGAATTTGAATGTTGCAGTCGGTCATTTTGACTTCTCTGCGTGGTGCTGCATGTTTCAATTCTTGAAGAAGCGATCAACTGATATAGCAGTCAGCATGTGCGATCCTTTTGATTAATGACAGTACAGCGTAGTGTGACCTCTGACCCTCCATGCATAGATAAGATAGGAAGCAATTTAATGCTTTCATGGCTGTGGTGTAGAGTTCATATGGAACATCGGGACAGTTAGAAATAATCCCTTACTGTGATTACACACTTATCAACATCAAGATAAAAGCATTGAGATGCAAATTCACCGTACATAATCACTCTTCGTTTGTGTTCCTTTTTGTTTTGCATTGAATATTATGCCTGATTCTGTCTTTAAGGACAGGTGGGGTTAATATAAGCTATCTTATATTTCATTTGAAAGGCTTGATTGATTTATCTTGCATTGTGTGAAGCTGTTTCGGAGAGAAGTTACGCAACTACTAGACGATAAAATCAGCGTAAAAAAAAGGTACAGAATTATTCTCTTAAGTGAATATCAGAAATTGAGACCGTTTGCGAACATCTTTCTGAGGAAAATATTCGCATCTGCAGAGAACAAGTATTTTTTTATTGCTAGTGGACAAATCCCACTTGACCAGAACCGGGATCGAACCCGGGCCGCCGCGGTGGGAAGCCAGCGACTAACCGCTTGATCTATGGCGCGGCCCATTATAAAACATGCAACTGGATGCTGGGAAATTACGCAGTGAGGAGCTCTATAGACTATCGTCAAACGGTTCTCTAAAGATACATAGAGGCCCTATAGAATATTAATATATATACGAATTTATGAGCGATAAGAAGATATTATTGACCGCCTCTGTGGTCTAGTGGTCAGAGTTCCTGGCTACAGATCCAGAGGTCCTGGGTTTAATGTCCGGCGCTATCAGATTTTCTAAGAAGTAATGGGTCTGGAACGGGGTTCACTCAGACTCCTGAAGATAACTGAGGACCTATATCAAGGACATGGCGGCTTCGTTCTAGAGAACCGAGATTAACGGCCGTGGGGATCCGTTGCGCTGACCATGTGACACCTCTGTCGGTTAAGCTGGCACTAACTTCGTCGACAAGTGGCGGTTGCTCGGTCGGTATAGTTCGTTTGCGGACTAAAGCCACCGAGTTTTTAAGCAGGTCTTATAAGAGATGCGTTAAAAAAGACAGGAACAATTTAACATCAACCTGCGAGAAGAATTGGTATTAATGGCATTTCGAAAATAAACAATTGTCATACTATTACAGTGTGACGGAGTAGTCCATTGCTAGACAACGGCGCGATTCGTAGCAAAAGATATGCTTGTAGAAATCAAAGCGTTGCCGCGAGATTGACACACGTTTCGTAGCAACTAATGAAGCAAATAATAACAGACGAACAGTTCGAGGTAGTGGCCTCTATTCGGTTCGCCTCGAGTTGTAAAAGAGATTTCATTCTCGAGTTCAATGACTCATTCGTAAGTGTAGTTGAGTGTTCAGCTGTGGAGTGTTACCCAGCGGACACCGGAAGCTGAAGAAGTGACCGATTCTTAAATCAGACTCAAGTCGGTCACAGTTAAAGAGAAGACACTAGCAGCCCAGTAAGTTATGGAGCATTCGATCCCGGGTCTGGCCAAGTGGGATTTGTGGTGGACAAAGGAGCGCTGGGGCAGGTTTCCTCCGAGTACTTCTATTTCCCCTGCCAATCTTCATTCCACCAATTGCTCCACAATCACCCTCACCTATCATCTGGGGCTGGTAGGCCAGAAGTGGCCGCAGTACAAGGGACTTAGTCCCACCCCACTAGCAATAACAAAAAGGTATGGAGCGAGTCTTAGAGAGTCGTTGGCTGTGACCTAGAATAATTGATTGTAATTCTGAAGAAGTGTCAATCAATAAAATCATTCAATCCAGAACCCGTTACTGTTAGTCACGTAAACCCAAATACGTGAAAATATTGTAAATTATTCGTCAAAATTAAAAGGCGAAACATATTTTGCTCCTGTTGCAGCTCTCTGGGATTTGACACCGTGTAGTCTTACAGAATACTAGCAAAGGTTTCGGAGGAACAAAACTGCCTTCGTACCCAGCGTGTAAGTGAGATATTAAGTTAAAACGGTTCAGTTATTCCTGAATAAAAACTGCACTTTTAAATGAAACATTAACAAGCACCGTTTTCAGAATAATTTCTATGTACACAATTTCGAATTACCGGGCAGGCTGTAGATGTTAAAAGCTGACCTTAGAAGAGCGCTGAAAATTCTTGCACACGAATCCTGCCATGATCTGCTTCGCGCTGCTTAGCACAAAACACACGCAATTTCTTTAGCAAGACGCCGTGCTCCATTACTAATTCAACAGAATCACGTTCGTGCACAACACACGTCTCATCCAAACCTTTAAGAAAACTCTTTGTTCGTTGGTCGTGAGTTTGTTCCGACATATCACGCGCTAAATGGATCATCACTGTGTAGAAGTATCATCACAGAGAGGAATGTAAAAATGATTTTAACAATAAATACACCGGAAGTGCAGTTCATAAGCAGTCTGCTTGTAGATTGTGCCTTCTGGCATGTGACGCCGTCTTTGCTAGACTAAAAAGGTAAATTTGTCTCTGTGCATGACTAAGTAAACACTACGCCATGAAGGCGTATATAGGAGTGGGTGTATAGATCCACATTTTCTTGAACTCGCCACTATCTGGGATTGGTCAGCTTCACGCCCTAGCCGATTTATCCCCGGGGAAAGAATTCCTGGTACCCGTTGGCTAGGATGTGGGGTGGACCCCGAAGCCGGTCTGGACAACATGGAGAAGTAAAAATTCTTGCCCACCCCGGGACCCTAACTCCGACCCCTCGGTCGTTCAGCCCGTAGCCAGCGCTATGTAGACTTCTTGATTCCGGCTCACCATTTGCTTTCCTGAGTCTTTAATTTATAAATAGGCTGAATTTTGAGGTTCTCAGAATGGCGGATGTTGAGACTAAGGCCTTTCCGGAAGTTGCGCATATGAGTATATTTTATGGGCCCGCAAAATATTCGCTTTCCGAATAAAATTTTATTTTGGAGTTGGTTTTTGAGAAGGCCTATTTTAAGGTCTGCTGCGTTAACATTTCTAATAAGTCCTTCGAAAGTGCAGCAAAATTATGCTGTTTACGGACGGCAGTGACAAATCAGAAACGCTTTAATGAAGAAGTCAGGAGTACATTCACTCCAGAATCTTTTGCGCTCCCGTCTCCTATACGAAAATTTATTATTATTATTATTATTATTATTATTATTATTATTACTATTATTATTACAATACACAAAACGATTATTTTTATTGTTATGTAATATTAATCGAAATTAAATTTAACACTTGACCAGGTGTTTTCCCCCATCTGAGGACGGAAAGAGATCCAGTTTCCGAAACTTCGTGTTTTCTTAGTTCTCTTAAAACCAGGACGATGGATAAAGTCCGAAAACCTAATATCTCTGTGTGTTATACACCATCCTCAGAATCCTATAATAACTAATTGTTTATCGTGTTTTTTAATACGGCAACTTTTCGGAAATTGGTTGTGTTTTACGATGAATTTAAATGACCCGACTTTTTTGGACCCCTTGCCAGAGTTAGTCTCAAATGCCAGTTAGATTTTCGCCACATGGTTCGAAAATATAGGAACTATGCTTGTGGCTACAACATTAGCGAGAGAGAGAGAGTGAGGAAGTTTGAGAAAAGAGCTGAGGGGAGAATTTGGACTTAAGAAAGAGACGGCAGGAGTTTCACAATATGTACTTTTCCCACTCCCTGTCTCTTGAATGGCTTTGTAAACAAGTTAAAAGTTATACAATTGATCCTTCTATCTTCAAAGTTGAAACTTCGACCGTTTCACCTTTCTTTAATTTATTTTTAGATGTACATGTAAAAGTGTTGTGAGTAACCACATATCGAAATCCATAATTCCTCATTATTTAATCACTCCAAAATTTATTGGATGCAGAAAGCCATTCAACGGAAGGGAGTCATGCTGCAAATACAGGCCCAGGCCTGAAGGCGCACTTAATAAGAGGTGTGAGGAAAATTGACCACAGACTCCTTTGTTCTTTCCCCTAATATTAATCTTACGCGGAGCGACCACGTGTGAAACCACAGCCACTCCGTCAGAAGAAAAGGCGTTGTATGGGTGTGTGTTTGTGTTCCTCACGGAACACCTCTTGAGAGTAATAGTTCCGAAATTCTTAGACATAAGTGTCGACATTATGAAAATTGCTATTTTGCTATTGCCTTTTGGACTTCGTTATTAGACGCTCCTCGACATCACCTGTATCAGGTATGGTTGATATTCGTGTTCCAAATTGGAAATCAGTAGAACGGTCTTATTTGATCAAAAGTTATATAGCCTCTGACATATATACTCATTCCATTTCGAACTGATGTTCGGACTGCCTCTGACTAGACATCCAGAGGTCCCTGGTTCGATTTCCGGCGCTATCAGATTTTCTGAGAAGTAGTGGATCTGGAACGGGGTCCACTCAGCCTCATGAGAATAACTGAGGAGCAAAGTAAAAGTAAACCTATCCCTGTAACAGGCCGTGGAGGCCCATAGGGTTGTGAGATGTTGAGGTTCCCACATTTTCTAGACAATCGGCTCATAGAGGTTGCAAGGTTGTCAGCCAATATTCCAACTACTCGTATTTCAATGAAATAGCGGCTCCGGTCTAAGAAACCGAGATTAACAGCTGTGGAGATTCGTTTCGCTGACCACGCAGCGCCTTCTATCCACTAAAGTTGGCACTAACTCCGCCGACAAGTTGCGGTCGCTCGATCGTTATAGTTCGCTTGCGGACTCAAGCCACGAAGTTCCTTTTGTTTTATTTATGTTCGTGTTCGAGAGGTACCGGGTAATTTTCCCGACCAGGAGACCGGCTACACTAATATTTTTATAATTTCCTCTGTTCCTTCCAGGCAAATACCACGACAGTGCCTCTAATTCGCTTTCTTCCAAATCCTATCCCGGTCATTCCTCGTTAGTAATTCTACCTTCTGACGCTATGCAGACTTTACATACTAAGCAGGTCGACAAAGAGAGCGTAAGAAAGGAAATAATACGAAATTGTAACGCCATCTTAACGTAGCCTACACGCCTGCGCACTGTGCCACATCTGCTAACGTCAAAATTAAAATGCCTTTATTTCTAGAATATTAAAATGGATTGCCGGTAAGTTCTGAGGGGAAAATATTGTATGTCCATATCTTAAATCGTTATAACGTTACCCGGTGAAGTGATTCTCTTCATACCGTTTGTTCTAGTAGGGAGTAACACGGCCGGAGCAATGCCCAAGTCTGATACACACCCGTTCCGCTATAGCGACTTTAAGTGTCCCCCCTTCATAGCTGTGCCTAGTACACAGACGTGTCATTAGGTCAACACCACGGGATATTGCAGCTAATAGTTTCACCAAATTATGACCGCGCCATAGCTCAAGCGGTTAGTTGCTGGCTTCCCAACGCGGCGGCCCGGGTTCGATCCCGGGTCTGGTCAAGTGGGATTTGTGGTGGACAAAGTGGCGCTGGGGCAGGTTTTCTCCGAGTACTTCGGTTTCTCCTGCCAATCTTCATTCCCCCAACTGCTCCACAATCACCCTCACCTATCATCTGGGGCTGGTACAATAGGCCAGCAGTGGCCGCAGTACAAGGGACTTAGTCCCACCCGACTAGCAATAAAAACAAAACCATCAGATAAGTCTTTCTTTCTGCTTGTCTGTTTGGGAAGCATCGCCCACTAAAGCCAGTACGTCAGATTTCTCTATGTACTGGCCTAACTTAAAGTAAATTCATGTTATAGGCACTGCTCGACTAAGTTAACTTTCAGCCGGAAAGCGAAGTACTGGCGCTGCTGATGCAACAGATGGCTGCAGGGTAGAGAGGAGAAAGCATTGACCTATGCGCACACTGCGGAAACTTGTTCATCCCCCCCCCCTCAAACCTCTTCCCACCAACATCACAAGATCTTAATTTAATTCGCAAATTTTCTGCATTTAGAGTTTATGTACCTCAATAATGTTGCGGAATTATCTGTTTCCCTATCGTCCCCTGCGACAAACTAGAACAAGATTCATATACTACCACAATCAATAATTTCGTTGACTGGCCGCAAAGCGTCGTTGCAGTGCACTACAGCGGATAGGTTGAGACACGATGTGATGACCCGTCAGTTCATCTCTCGTCACAGCAAGAGGCAGTTGTGTGGAAACAGTGTAAGCAGAATTACGGCCTCTATTGTGAACTGCAGTTACATGCGAGTGGCGGAAATTAAAAATGTGGCAGTTTGAACAACGGGCGAACATCAAGTTCTGTGAAAAACTAGGCCAATCCCCTAGCGAAACGTTTGGCGTACGAAGAATCGGTTGTTGCTACAAGACAACGCCCCTGTACATCACCGTTTTGCCACACTCTCCGTACTCACCCGAGCTCGCACCGTGCGATTTCTTTCTCTCTCGCCGCGTGAAAGCAAAGCTACGTGGTCGTAGATTTCAGTCGTCCGAGGAGGTGGTCAATGCCACAAGAGACGCCGTACGGGAATTTCCTGCCAAAATGTTTCAGCAATGTTTTCGGCAGCTATATCAACGTTGGCAGACTTGCACAGCGGCCAACGGCAACTATTTTGAGGGCCGATGTGGATCTGTGTAAGTGTATGTGAATACATTGTAATATGATGCGATAAAACCACAGTCCACGAAATTAATGACTGTACCACGTATGTGTTTATCTCTAAGGTATTAAGGGACGATTTTGCTGAGAATGTGGCATTCTGGGATGTGACGTCATGTGGTTTAGTACATAGATACTAATATAACGGAGGGATCTTCCACCGAGGTCCCTCCGAAACGTTGGTATCTAATAGACCAAACTAGAAAACCGCAGTTTTAATACTCACCGCCACGTGAATCCCGGATCTCATAAGATGGCCTAAGTCCTCTGTGTTTCAGATTTTAAAAACTCGAAGGAACCTGAAACATTCCCGCCGTAATCATGTTTCAGGTTNCCCCCCCCCCTCCCACAGCTGCCGAGGAAGCGATTATGGGTCTGGCTTGTATTCAGTAGGTACCTACTGGCTGATTATGGTTTTCATTGTACCTGTCAACCGTGTTCCTTCCTGAGACTAATGACCGGTTCGCTTGTCTACATGACCACGGTCCTTCCGTGAAAAGACTGATTTACGTACCCCTTGCTCTCCACGTTTTCGAAGCCATACATTCGAAATAAAACTAGTTTTCCGCTATATTATAAAATAAGTAAGTTGGATGTTTAAGAAGTTTTATTTTCTGGAACATAAGTTTTCATAACCACCTCTGTGAGAACCTCAAATGTTGCTTGATTCTTAATAATATTCCTTTCAAAAGTTTGCTGTTTTATATCACCTTCAATTTAACTACAGTAGTTGTAATATAGAATATTTTAATTTTAAATCCTTTAAATATTTAAGATTTCACGCAAATATCATTATACTTTTAATTATTTGCAGGACAGCACTAAATGTCAAAGTCTGCTAACCTAAATATTTTACTGTAGTTCATTCATTCATTTATTCATCAATGGCTCTAGAGCCCTTTGTTGGGTCCTGACCTCTTCTTAAATTTCGTAATCCTGTACACAGACGGCAGGACTCCTTGGACGAGTAATCAGTTAGTCGTAAGGCCGCTACCTACACACAGAGACAACACAAACACAGAATAAATGCAAACACAAGCATCCATACCTTGAGTGAGATTCGAACCCACGATCCCAGATTTAGATTGAGCGATGACAGTTCATGCTTTCGACCGCGCGCCCACTGTAATCGGATGACTGTAGTTCAGTGTCCAGAATTCTGGCAGAGTGGCTTATGGACGCAGCACCGTACCTATAACAATACGCCTGCATGTCAGTGTATTTGATTTCCCTCTGTCTGAGTTCAGAATAATGTCTCGGAAACAGGTGCAAAGAAAGTCTGAATGCAGAGAAACCAACAATTTTGAGAAACAGATCACGTATATGTGTATTTCTGTCATGTGAGGCTTATGAAGCCCCGAAAACAGTCGTAAACGTTATTCTAGGTTTTAGTAACACACGGTTAGGGCCGCGCCATAGCTCAAGCGGTTAGACGCTGGCTTCCCACCGCGGCGGCCCGGTTTCGATCCCGGGTCTGGTCAAGTGGGATTTGTGGTGGACAAAGTGGCGCTGGGGCGGGTTTTCTCCGAGTGCTTCGGTTTCCCCTGCCATCTTCATTCCACCAAATTCTCCATCATCATAATCACCCGGGGCAGCCTACAATAGGCCAATCAGTGGCCGCCGTGCCGAGTGGACCCAGTTGGACTCCACCCACCAACACACGGTTAACATGATCAAGACTGGAACACCACAACTGAGTAATTTACTGACCTCATGGATAACAATTTTATATTTCTAACCTCTTAAAGCACGAGATTAAGGCATTATGATCCCCTATTTTAACATTAAGAAATTTCTTTATTTTCCAACAGAATATTTATTCGTGTTTCGAGAAAAAGCACAGATTACTCCTTAAGCAGTATGAATTGACTGATCCTTATACTAGTGTTTTCTATGAGGTACGAACTGAATTCATTAATGTGTACAGATGAATGTCTAGGTTTAAATGGTTAATAGAGCAAGGTTTCTATGCTAGGATAATCGTGAAGCAAATGAAGCGTTGCTGGTGTGCCCCAACATGACAGGAAGGGCGTCTAACCCTTCCCCTGAGCCTGTATTCGAGATTATCTCCATATGTGCTGACTGTGTGTATAATTAAGTAAATATTGTTTCCCAGCTTAGATGGTCAGGGAGACCCATCCTATTACATAGGGCACGCAGTAGCGTAGTTGGTTGAGGCCATATGCTACAAGCCAGAAGGTTGTGGGTTCGATTACCGATGAGGTGGATTTTTTCACTTGACCTAATCCTTCCGTCCACACTATGGCCCTGGGGTCGACTCGAAACCTGATTCAGGAGGAAATTAAGAGGCGATTGAACTCTGGTAATGCTTGCTACCATTCAGTCCAGAAGCTTTTGTCTTCTCGTCCCCTGTCCAAAAACATAAAAATTACAATATACAAAACTATAATTTTGCCTGTGGTTCTGTATGGGTGTGAAACTTGGTCTCTAACAGTAAGGGAGGACTATAGACTGAGCGTGTTTGAGAACAGGGAGTTGAGGAGAATATTTGGGATGAAGAGAGATGAAGTGACAGGAGGTTGGAGAACCTGCATAATGAGGAGCTTCATAACTTGTACTCTTCTCCAAGTATAATTAGAATGATGAAGTCAAGGAGGAGGGGATTGGTAAGGCATGTAGCACGAATGGGGATAGGAGGAATGTATATTGGATATTGTTGGGAAAGCCAGAACGAAAGAGACCACTGGGAAGACCAAGACGTAGGTGGGTGTACAATATTAAAATGGATCTTAGAGAGATAGGATGGGATGGTATGGATTGGATAGATCTGGCTCAGGATAGGGACCAGTGGAGGGCTCTTGTGAGCACGGTAATGAACCTTCGGGTTCCATTAAATGCTGGGAAATTGAGTAGCTGCAAATTTGGCTTCTCCTCCAGAAGGGCTCAGCTCAATCAGTAAGTAAGTAACACCTACAACATGTACAGCGATAAATGACGAATACTAAACTTGGAGGGATGGAAACTGTACACGTTTCGGGTGCAGTAATAGCCCGATTGATTTATTTCACGATTCCATCAGTGTCTCAGAGAGTATGACGTCAAATGGTCCCAATAATTGATGTTTAATACATTGTAATGAATGTGAAAGGGTGATTGTAATCTACTTGAGATAATGTCGCAACATTTGTTTGAGATGACAGAGGAAAGCCACGAGAAATATCAGACTAGCCGACTTCATGACCGAGATTCGAACAGGGAGGCTCACGAATAGAGGACAGAAGCATCATCGCATCAAACAACTCCCTCGGTGATTAGCGGATATGAAATATAACGTGGCATGTAGACCCGTTGCTAGACAACGTCTGCAACACACACGCGGCCAACAGTACAGGAACACTGTTTTCTATGTATGCGGACGGGCATCTGCTATGCAACGTGCGCGCTGTGACGTCACACAACAATAGGTTGCCGTCACGTGATATGTTTCCTGCGTGTGCGGTGACGTCACACAACAGTAGTGGATAGCGATCACGTGACATGTGTTTACAATGTTGCATTGTCTGTCCCTCGGCTATATAAGTGAGTGTCATAATTCAGTTACCAGTTAGTTACTAGTTACGAGAGATAAATTGTAATGGAGGAATTACGAGAAGAGATTGAACTAGAAGTGACAGTGAGTGTGTGTGACAGTCCTGAGTTCTTATTTAGAGTTACGAGAGAGAAATTTTAACGTCGTTACCCGGAAGATCGAATTTGGACCAGAAGGTCGGCCTGAGAAGATTTAAATTGTTATCTGAAGACTTCATTCTTATGTAATACTTGGAGTGCGTGCTCCAGTGAGACTTTTACAGTTTCTGTGTTGAGATTCGTTGCTATGAAACGACTAGTGAAGACAGAAAATCCTATTGCGTGTGCAATGGTGGACTGGAAATTGTGTAATTCAGCGATATCGCTGTATCGCATATCCTTGAGTGTAAATGTGAGAGAGAGAGAGAGAGAGTGTAACCGAAGAGCCAATAAATCCAATCATCCGAACTAAAACCCGTCATTTCGTCACGCGTACCACCCTACAAGTGATATTTTCGTGTAAGAACTTATATTGTGCGTTCATATGAAGTGTATGCGTACAAATTCTCAGCTAATATTATAGAGAGTTTGTTTTTCTTCCAATATTTGTTTTCGAACACACACACGCATGCAGAAACGAAGTAACTATTTTGTCATTGATGTATTGCCTTCAGCATTCCTACGTCCACTTTGAGTTATATGAGTCCCAAGCAAATTCCTAGTCATGAACGTTCAGGCCACAAGTTGACATTAGCGCCTGAACTTATGCAAATGCAGTTACTTTGCCTCGCTCTGCTTCTGCCTGGAATTGAGGTCTGGTTTCAGAGCAGCTGGATGTCACGTGGTCCCACTTTTTTATTCGGCACCGAATACCTTTGTCGGTATGTCTGCGCTTCTCAACTTGTCTCTTCTACATTTTGTATTAACACATGCACATTCCACCCATGACGAGGCAGAAATGTGTTCATAAGGATCTGAGTCATCCAGCAGCCATTACATGCTTAACTTGAGAAACGCTATTTTGCTTACATATATTGAGTAATGTAAAAAAAAAAATTAATGTAATGTCCGTTGAAAATTAAGCTAGAAGTACTTTATCTCCTTCCGTCCTTTCTCCTGCATTCTCCCCCTTATTATGTGTCCTTCCTCTCGTCGTTCCTTTGATGAATACTTCATACCCGTCATTACAATCGCAAACTTCGCGGATGACACAACCCTACAGCAAATAATGATTCCGTAGTAGAATCACATCTTCAGCATCGCTTAAACCTACTCCAGCAATGGTACAAAGAAAAATAAAAAACAAACTCCGTGGTTTTAGTCGACAAGCGAACTATACCGACCGAGCGACCGCCGCTTGTCGATGAAGTTAGTGCCAACTTTATGTGATAGAGGGTTTTGCGTGGTTAGCGCAACGAATCCCCACGACCGTTAATTTCGGTTTTCTAGACCGGAGCCGCTATTTCCTTGATATTACTCCTCGGTTATCCTCAGGAGACTGAGTGGACCCCGTTCCAGACCCACTACTTCACAGAAAATCTGGAAGCAGCGGAAATCGAACCCGAACATCTGGATCTGTAGCCAGAAACTCTGACCACTAGAACCACAGAGGCCAGCAATGTTACAGCAAATAGAAAAAAAACTCCATGATTTTAGCAAACGAACTACACCAACCGCCTCTGTGGTCTAATGGTCAGAGTTCCTGGGTACAGATCCAGAGATCCGGGTTCGATTTCCGGCGCTACCAGATTCTTTCTGGGAAGTAGTGGGTCTGGAACGGGGTCCACTCAGCCTCGTNTACTCCTCGGTTATCCTCAGGAGACTGAGTGGACCCCGTTCCAGACCCACTACTTCACAGAAAATCTGGAAGCAGCGGAAATCGAACCCGAACATCTGGATCTGTAGCCAGAAACTCTGACCACTAGAACCACAGAGGCCAGCAATGTTACAGCAAATAGAAAAAAAACTCCATGATTTTAGCAAACGAACTACACCAACCGCCTCTGTGGTCTAATGGTCAGAGTTCCTGGGTACAGATCCAGAGATCCGGGTTCGATTTCCGGCGCTACCAGATTCTTTCTGGGAAGTAGTGGGTCTGGAACGGGGTCCACTCAGCCTCGTGATGATAACTGAGGAGCTATTTCAAGGAAATAGCGACTCCGGTTTAGAAAACCGAAATTAACGGCCGTGGGGATTCGTTGCGCTGACCACGCGACACCCTCTATCCGCAAAAACTGGCACTTCGCCGACAAGCGGCGGTCGCTCGGTTGGTACAGTAAATGGAAAATCAAAATAAACCAGACAAAATCTGTGCAAGTTACATTCACCACGAAACGTATAACTTGCCCGCAGGTTACCGTCAATAATATGGAAATACCGGTCAAAACCGAAGTAAAATACTTGGGATTTAAACCTCGACCAAAAACTGACATGGCAGAAACACGTCAAAACAAAGCGTCAGGAATTAAATTTAAAACGGCTTTTGGGCCGTAAATCCAAGCTATCGATATAAAACAAACTTCAACTATATAAGTGCACAATAAAACCCATATGGACATACGGTATACAGCTATGGGGTTGTACAAAATCATCAAACACGAAAATAATTCAAAGACTTCAATCCAAATTCTTGTGCTCAGTAACTAAAGCACCTCGGTACGTCACCAAATTTTCTACCCACAATGATCTGCAAATCCCATTTGTCACAGAAGAAATACACAGATTATCAACACTCTACCATCAGAGCATACTCGGACACAACAACAGACCAGATGTACAAATTAGCAACCCACTAAATGTAAAAAGAAGACTGAGGAGGCAGTGGCCGTCTGACCTATCACAACTCCCAGATGACGAAGATTAAAACCATCACCAATCCTCTACAGGGCCTGTCAGAGCATCATCAGAGGATGCCTTCTCTACTCAAGACACATACTTAGAACAAATTTACTTATCACTCTATATTATAGGGAGTAGATTGTAAATATGCTGTTAATCAAATAAAAAATCTGATATAAAAATAGGGTAGCTATGTAATCGCTGGCCGTTTGGATTTCAACGTCATGTGTTCAATCAGCAACAGTATCACAGTCGAGATTTATATGATTGTCTCTTAATTTAGTTTCGCACTGATCCCAGCAACGGCGCTACAGTCCAGCGTGACGTGAATAGTTGCGTCAGAGAGAGACCGCTGCTATACGCTGCTACTTGTTTACACTAGAAATGCCAACGAACAGTAGACAAAACCAATACTCCCTATCAACCCTTTAAAGACTGGAAGGAAAGCGAGAGTGGGGGTAGAAAATATAGAAGAAATGTGAGGTCTTGGAAAAAGTGAGATATATTTTACTGTGCAGAGCGAGAAAGACAAGCGTTTAGTTAGAAGGTTCCCAGTTCGAGACTTCGCCCGCTCGTTCTTCTGAAAACAGTAAATGAAAGTGTAAAGGTTAGGACGATTTGAAGCAGTGGCTTGAGACAGGGACACCAGATTTTTTCTCAATTAATGTCGACGCATAATTTGGAAATAATTTCTTCTAAATAATACGTAAAAATTCAGTTTGTACCTCACAGAAAACACGTTACGACTTCGTTACAAAGTTCAATCGCTTAATTTTGTTTAGGGAAAGGATCGCTGTATAAGAACCACACCAAACACACAGATACACACTGTGGGAAGAATGCAGTGTTATTTTTCAAGTAGGTTTTGCATATGGAGCCACTGAGTTTAAAAACTTTACGAACTATCTGCTTTGGTGAAAACTGGTATCGAATTTTTAAGGTCCAGTGCTTATTGCTTGCTCTGTTCAATTAAAGGTAGTCCTTACCACACCTCCGCTAGTTAGAAATAAATATCGCTGTCAGTTTTGTTCTGTACTTAGGGGGAAATTTAAGCAGCCTCCGTAGTCTAGGGGTAACGTTCCCACCTCATGACTCAAGGTACGCGGGTTCAAACCCGGCGGAGGTCTCTAGGAGACCTCTGAGCAAAATAAGGCAACACATTTCCCGCCGAAGTAGTTTCCAATGTCTCTGGTAGAGGGGGGAAATATCAGGTACCGAGGGCCGACCTCGTTGGCTGAACGGGGCTGATAGCACGCACCAGTACCGGTAGGGTATGGAGACAGTAGAAATCAAAGGGGTACGCACAATGGACCAATAACTGGTCTACATGCATGGGAAAACCCACCCCCTCTAATAATAATAAAAATAATAGGACGAAATTTACCCTAGTTATATTAGACAAAGAGATGCAACAATAAAGCTCCTTATTATGCAATTTCCATACCATAACCCTAATCTCTCATCTCTCGTGCCGAAATATTCTCCCCAGCACTTTGTTCCCAAACATTCTGCCGAAATGTTAGAGAATAAAAAAGAAAAGTAAAGCTATCCCTGTAGCAGGCCGTGAAGGCCCATTGGGTTGTGAGACGTTGAGGTTCCCACATTATCTAGACAATCGGCTCATAGATGGCGGTAAGGTTGTCAGCCTTACGCGCTGGCCGCGCTTTACCCCCAAGAATATTCCTGGTACTCATTTCCGTGAGAGGCTGAGTCGACCCCAGGGGCCACAGCGCGGCTGGAAGGATTAGGTAAACTGAAAAAAATCCACCTCATCGGGATTCGTTCCCGCGACCTTCCGGCTTGTAGCTAGTGCCTCGACCAACTACGCTACCGCGTGCCCCGATGTAAGCCTACATATATCGGTAGCCTGACACTCTCAGGAAGTAACTGAATTGAACAGTCGTCTTCGAGACTTCTGTAGAGGGAAAAATCTTTGACCTCAGAGGGAGGAAGTCCTGTTACTTACTGCCAAAGTAGGTCAGACACTAGAGCGGTGCGTGTGTGTGTGTATTTCAACAGAAATATTAGCTCTTAACTCATTCAACTCTTTATACTTACAGAATTTACTTGGCGTCGTATTATCATCAATAAATTAACTTATTAAAGCTATGGTTTGATGCGTAAATGCACATTAATTTTAGCCATAACCATGTCGTAGTCATTAACTCAGCTCCAAGAAATGCTATTCAATACCCACATTAGGCTGGGGCCACACGAGCGCACAAAATGCGTCCGTTGTAACGAACGTACTTTATGACGGACGTTGCTGAGGCCATCACACAGTTGCAGAATGCGGTGCGTAGTTTTTTGTCTGCAGTGGAGCCAGAAGAAAGCGTAGCATTCGCCTCTCTTGTTTATTTCTACAACGGACGTCACGACGTTCGTTACAACGGACGCTTTTTGTGCGCTCGTGTAGACGCTGCCTTATCCTGGACTTTATTATCTCGTAGGTTCGCCTGGCCTGAGTTCTGCTTTAACATATCAGCTTCAGAGTCAAAGTTCACTTCTTTTTACAGAGAGTTTTAGGGAGGGGTGAGACGAGATAGATTGCACGTGCTTGGAAGTGGAAGGAAATGAAGGTATAAAAAGCAAGGCACACTCAAGCTACGAAGACAAGGTCCAGAAAATAAAGAGTGAACAAGGGCGGGGAAGTTCATTTCTTTCCGAGAACCCTGTCCCATGGGCTACTTTGTATTGCGAATGTTGAGTAAGGCGTTCTTTGTAAGAACCTGCTGCAACGCGATCCAGCCTGTGAAACTCTTGGTGGAAACATGTGCTACCATATGAATATTGAACTTACGCGAATATTTTAGAGATATAACAGATACAGAAATTATACGCATGAGGTTTATTTTTATGCGTCAGTTGTAATGATTCAGTGACATTATTTCTAAGGGAACGGAAGTGACAGGAGGACCAGGGGAATTGCATCATGACGAGTTTTATAAGCTGTACTCTTCACGTAACATCAATAGGATTATCTGCTCAAAGAGGATGAGAGAAAAGAAGCATTTAACTTGTTTGTAAGGTAAGATAAATTCCTATAAAATTTCAGTCTGAACGCCTGAAAGGAAGAGAATTCTTGGAATTCTTAAGGTTATATGGGAGAATGGTCGATCCTTCGTCCCCTCCAACACTGGAATCTTGGGTTCGAATTCCGCTCGAGGATGGCTGGATATCTGTGTGAGTTTATTCTGTGTGTAGGTAGCGGCCTTGCGACAGGCTGATCACTCATCCAAGGAGTTCTACGGTCTGTGTACAAAATATTATGAAACTGAAGAAGAGGCCAGGGCCCGACAAAGGGCTATAGGGCCATTGATAAATGAAAGAATGAAAATATGGGGGGAATGGGTATAATATTCAAATTGGACAAGTGGAATGAAAATTTGTGAACTGAATTAGTGCAGGCGATGACAGGGACTGGTGGCGGGCTCTTGTGAGCACGATAATGAAACTTCCGGCAGTACAAAGCGAGGAAATCCTTGAAAAGTTCAGAGACTATTGCCTTCTTAACAGCGGCTCTCCTCAATTAAATTGGTTACGAATACGATCGAGAAGAAACTGAAAATGTATCTTTAGAGTCCGTCCGCCTTTTCATATTCTCAGAGCGTACACCGTCAGCCCCTAAAAAGTGGCATTGTGTGCATTACACGAATATTTACTTACTCATGGAGCTGAGACCTTCTGGAGGAGCCGCCAAATCTGCAGCTACTCAAGAATTTCCCAGCATTTTATGGAACCCGAAGGTTCATTACCGTGTTCACAACAGCCCTCCACTGGTCCCTATCCTGAGCCAGATCAGTCCAATCCATACCATCCCATCCTATCTCTCTAACATCCATTTTAATATTGTCCACCCACCAACGCCTTGGTCTTCCCAGTGGTCTCTTTCCTTCTGGCTTTCCCACCAATATCCTATATACATTCCTCCTATCCCCATTCGTGCTACATGTCTTGACCATCCCATTCTCCTTGACTTCATCATTATAATTATACTTGGAGAAGAGTAGAGCCTCGACGTCTTACAACACTATGGGTCTCCACGGCATGTGAGAGGGATAGCTTCAACTTTTTATTTCTCTGTACGTACATTGACTTGACCTCACATAAGATGAACTCGGCGAAAAAAAACTGAAATAGCGTAGTAGGTAACACGGAGGACGTTTCCGCTTAAAACGTAGAATCATAATTAAACATTACTTAATTTGTAATCAATAATAATGTAGCTTATGTAACAAATTAAGAGAATTTGAATTGAAATTATAGATATGTTATACAGTACAGTATCCGGGTCAAGTCAAGGAACTTACGGAGAGACGCATGCGCACGACCTTCATACAAGGATTTCATGTTCTCAAGCGGTGACTACGAAGAGTTCCATCTCCAACGCCATATAAAAAAAACTCCGTGATTTTAATCCGCAAGCGAACTATACCGACCGAGCAACTGCCCCATGTCGACGAAGTGATAACTTTAGCGGATAGAGGGTGTCGCGTGGATAGCGTAACGAATCCCCACTGCCGGTAATTTCGGTTTTCCTAGACCGGAGCCGCTATTTCCTTTAAATAGCTCCTCAGTTATCATCAAGACGCTGAGTGGATCCCGTTCCAGACCCACTACTTCTCCGAAAAATATATGGTAGCGCCAGGAATCGAAGCCGGGCCTCTGGATCTGTAGGCAAGAACGCTGTCCACTAGACCACAGAGACTGTCTGTCACACTACATTACTGAAGGTGTTTATTCTTCTCCTGAAAAGCAATGATTAGCCACGTATTCTCCTTTTCCGTACCATTACAGATTTCCATATGAAATCGCCTGGCTTAAGGGCATGTGTGTTAACGTGACATACCGTAGTTTCTCAGCGGTTTGGGATCTCGTTCTGCAAAGTATTTGTTGGACGAAAAATGTAGTAATGAATACCAATCATCGGAGATGTGTTGTAGCCTGGAGGGAAACTGCAGAGTTGCCATTTGACCTTCTGCCTTCATTCGAATTGCCTTGTCTGGGAAGGAGTTACAGAAATTGCATAGGAATTTCCATGCCATATTGAAGAGGGCAAGCGAATCAGGTTTCTGTAAGGTGGATGGAATAAAATTGCAGTGGGTTCGTGCGAAACCTCGCAAATTGGACGCTTTAATATTATTTCTTGAAATGATCCTTGTTAGAATGTTACCTTACATTTATCACGGTTACCTTCGATTCTTCAATACAAGGTTTATAATTCTTTTAAAAGAGGTTTTTCCGGATGATTTGCCTGTGTACGGCGGAATGAGTTCCAATAGAAGAAAGCCTGGTCCGTAAAGCTATCCTCCTAAAGTACATAAGGATGAAACTGTCATATCACAAAGATTAACTGCCAGATGTCTCTCTTTCTCTGTTTTTCACTCATGACTCCAAAATTATTGGCATTAATTCGTCTGGGTCCTCAGAACATACATAATTTTACCATGTTCAGCTGCTCCTTTAACCATTGTCATTCAGTTAATTGTGTTTCTGCTGCTAATGAAGTTTATAAATCTGCAGATATTTTTGGAAACTCACATTAAATTTGAACTACCTAAAAAAAGGTAAAGCTATCCCTGTAACAGGACGTGAAGGCCCATAGGTTTGTGAGACATCGAGGCTCCCACATTTTCTCTAGACAATCAGCTCACAGATGGTGCTAAGGTTGTCACGAGACACGTTTAAAATCATTCCAAATATTACACATAAATAAAGTATTATAATCGCATTCTAATCTTCACAAATCGACGAAATTTCCATCGCTGTCTCTTACCGAGAACTCAGAATTCAGAATTCTGTCACTCACTGTCTGGGTTACTCTTCGGAATGTCATTATATAGCTGCGGTTCGCGGACCACACAGAAAACATAGTTCTACTGTTGAAACATGTTTACCGAGCAGTTGTAGGGCACTAACTAGCTAACTTCGCCGACAAGCGGCAGCCGCTCGGTCGGTCGGTATAATTGGCTTACGGACTAAAAACACGGAGTTTGTTTTGTTTGTCGATAATTCCATTGACATCATTTTCCATGGAAGTACAAAGATATTACATACATGGCGGCCTACCGACATATTTTGTGTCAATAAACAAGTGGGCAATGGCAAGCCATTTGCTGTGTTTTTTTCCCCCTTGGCACTACAGCCCCAGTGGGCCTAGACCTACCTCCATGAACTTCTCCGTTCACTTCGGTTTTTCTAATCATACACATTCGGTACGACTCCTTGGGCGGGTGATCAGCTCGTCGCAAGGCCTCTACCTATACATAAACACAGAAAAACGCACACACACACAAACTAAACATCCATTCCCTGAGTGGGATTCGAACCCACGAACCCGGTCTCCAAGCGAGCGAAGACAGTACATGCCTTAGACCGCTCGGCTACCGTGACCGGCAGTGTATAAGAATAATATATAAGAATTCAGTTCGTACCTCACAGGAAACAGATCCGAACCCACGATCCCGGTTTCCAAGCGAGCGAACACTTGCTGTGTTTAGCAGCATCAAAACACATTTCACCGTGCAGTAACTTCAACTGGAACCTGGGTAGTACATTACGTTACAAGCACAGGCAGACGGGAAGGCAGAGGACACAAATGCAGATTAAAACCACTTTTTCCATCTGTCAGCGGATTATTACATTAAGTTACGTTATGAATAGAGTATTTAATTATATTTATTGTTGCATGTGGCATTAACTTTCAGTGGCTTCACAGACATCAGTTGCTGATTATTTGATTTCCTGTTCCGTTTCAGAGGTAAAATACTCTTTGTTTTCTTTGTTCTTTGTTTCCCATATTATTTCTATATTTGTTTTCTTTCGCGCTACCCTCTGATCTTTTCTTACATTTTTTACTAAATGGCATTACGAGTTTCCTATGAATAAAGGTTGTGTGACTTATTCTCTTTGCAGTATACAATTACACCCTGAAAATGCTGAAATCCTTGTAGAACGTTATTAATATCAGTACGTTGCTTTGTTAATTCAAAAATCTTTTCGCAGTAAAGCCATATTTCGTGTAAGATTTGAGGCTTTCACGGCGGTGACTATGAAGAAAGCACTCTTCTGGGATTTGGCACCGTGTACATGTGGTGTTAACCGACGTTTCGGAGGAACGTATCGCCTCCATCTTCAGGGTAGAAGAAAAAATATAAGAAATCTGCAAGCGGAGAGACCGTGAGAACCGGTAAAAGCAGACTGTGGAACCACCAATTGCTCCACAATCATCCTCACCTATCAACTGGGGCTGGTACAATAGGCCAGAAGTGGCCGCAGTATAAGGGACTTAGTCCCACCCCACTAGCAATAAAAAAAAAGGTCTCGCATTATAAAAATCTTACTCATAGATGTACCGTGTAAGATTTGCGGTTTACACACTCATTTTCGTCCACATTTCGGACTCCTGGAATGTGACTATATACTTCGGTAGATATTGTCACGTGTTTATAGTACCGTGACTCATAATAACGGCTTCTGGGTTGAATGATTGGATTTGTTATCACCTTATACAATAAACTCGTAGTTACAAGCAATAAAGCTTTATCGCTGATTTACACATTTTCAGTTCATCGTTATACACGGACTACGACTCTAAATCTTCACTAGTCGTATTCTGGTAACGGAATTAAAACAGTCTCACTGTGGGTAAGTCTTCGCAGGCTGACGTCTAATTCTCCTTCAACTACGAACTTCCCGTGGCTGTCTCCTGACGGCAACTCAGTTGTACTCCTTCAATTCTTATTCTCGTGTACTCTTCTGTACTCCTACAACTCCCAGCTTCGGAACTGGACTCTCTTATATTTCCTCGGCACGGGCCACGCCGCACAAAAACACAGCCCCGCTAATGTTGTAAAGGCGCGTTACCATGCAGTTGCCTAACAAAGTCTCCGCGCGGACCTACAGAAAACACCTTTTATTGTTGTGCAATGTTATTGCCCGTGTTTACTGGTCCGATACCCAGCAATGCACTGTTTACCAAGAATCTGTCTCCGCGGAAATGTGTTTATTGCGCCGTTACTTAGCAGTGGTTCGATACGCCACAACTTGTACCGACATTTCGGAGGAACCTGCCCTCCATATTCTATTTTACCCTGAAGATAGTAACAACAGTTCATTTTTATAAAATTAATTATAAGGATGTTTTCAACAGCCATACTGATTTTTATCTGATAATGCTCTTGCGAGAATCATTGCGAATTTTGTACCTTGGTTTGACTCTCGAAACTGCCAACCCGTTAAATTGTAAGATACAAATACAATTGTATACGTAACTCGTTCTGCATGAAAACGTATATGTTGCATTATTAATAATATCACAACAAAGATATAAAAAATAAATTGCTTCATATACACTTAGCATTACGTCATAGCTCCGTGTTCTGCAGTCCAGCGACATTCAACGTATTCGGTTATTATTGGGTGTACATTAAAAGTATGTGCAACTGATATCCTAGTGGCACATAGTCCATACTGAAGTTTCTGAAAAAAATTTCAGTCAATTTAGAAGAGATCAGGGACGCACACACTCACACACACAACACACAAACATTGAGATATCATTGTAACACAAGACGAGGTAACGTTCCCACCTCATGACTCAAGGTACGCGGGTTCAAACCCGGCGGAGGTCGTGGAATTTTTAAGGGCGGAAAAATTCATGGAACAAGTCCTCCGGGAGGGACTTTAAGCCGTGGGTCCCGTGTCGTAGATTTACGGCACGTAAACGATCCTCATGTCTCTAGGAGACCTCTGAGCAAAATTAGGCAACAAGTTTCCCGCCCAAGTAGATCCAATGACTCTCGTAGATAGATGAAGTATCGGGTACCGAGGGCCGACCTCGTTGACTGAACGGGGCTGATAGAACGCACCAGTACCGGTAGGGTATGGCGACTGGCAGAATATCAAAGGGGGACGTACAATAGACTATTAGTTGCGGTGCATGTAGAAACCCACCCCTCCAATAATAATAAAAATAATAAATAATAACACAAGACGACAGTTCTCAGAAGGTAAATTAAGCTACACTCATAGGAGAGACAGGCGTTTCTGAAACCTCAGCCGTCGACGTACCCCTAGGTCTCGGAGTAAAATTTCACGCACACTTTGACCTATGTTGAAATGTTAGTTACACCTTTTGCAATGGAGGCTTACTTCCCATCTCAGACTACGTGTAATCGTGTAAAAAAAGGAGGACAATATACAAAACCGTCTTTATTTTAGTCAAACGTAATTTGTTCCATGAACAGGAGAAGAATGTTTTTAAGTTCTTACGAAATATGTCTTCACAATGAACGAAAAATATCTCACCTACCATCTTAAGAGGCTTCACGTAGACGTTGGGAGTACAGTTATCCCTGATTTAGGACCACTGGAGTAGGTAACAGTAGCAGATCCATCACAATGCTATTCTGAAGGGTAACATTTCACACACAGTGTAACTCTTTTCGTTCAGTCCCCCCGTCTAGATGGGTGATGAGGCGGAGACAAGAATCGTACTACGTAAAGAAGCTAAATTTTGAAAATGACTGTACACAAGGTTGCGCAAGTTATAATTTGCTCTAGTAGGTAGAATCTGAAATAAGTACAGAGGCTGGCCACTTTAACACACTCGAAACAATCCCTGAATAGCTTTTTCGGTAGGTGCTGGAACTGTGGTGAAGTAGTGACACAATGGTTGACATAGCTCTCAATAACTTGACATTTGTCGTATTGATTCAGAGCATATCCGAGAGAAGATGACGGGCGAGTTCACTACAGCGGAATAAAGCTTTAATTGAAATAGTTTGGGGAACTCATAATTAAATTGCAAACAGTAACAGTAGTCGAATAATTAACTTGGTTTAGCCTAAGATTATTAATCATGTCTCAACTGATTCAACTCCTCGTCTTGCTATGCATTGCAAACTGGAATACGGCTGCTGTAATCCCATGTCTTCAATCCAGCGCTCGCGCTGGGAATAGTAATTCTGCTGATAAGCATAATCTCAAATTGTATTCACCTCGGTTTATACGGAAATCCGCAACAATTTCCGGATTTATAAGTGAATATATGATTACACTGCCTAGCGCACGCACACACACACACACACACATACACTAAATATCGGGTGTCCGGATGAAAGGTATCAAAAAAAAAAATATATCTCGGAAACTAATTAGCATACACGTATCCGGTTTATGTCATCAGAAAGGAAAACCCTGTGAGATTTCTCCATGCCCGGCTTATACGCATGCGCTGCCACATTTCTGCCACCATGTTAGGAATCGCCCTGGACAGAGAGATGGCTGAGAGACAGATCGGCAAAGTGGACCAACCGCTTGGCATCCGAGGTCGCCAGATTTAACCCCAGAGGATTTTTCTTGTGGGGATATGTGAAGAACATTGTCTGCCAGGTTATGATCAACGACCTTCAACACCTGAAAGCCCGCATAAGTCCCAAGGGACTCGGGCTCCAGAAAGACTACACTGGCAAACACCTAAGCAAAAGGTAGACCCGTCCTCTCGTCAGAGAGGGTGCCCCACAAAAACAAGACCGTAACTGTCAAACAACAATAAATATCTGCTCATGAGCCCCAGGTGGGGCTCGGCACTAAGACTGCAAGACTGAGCAGAGTACGGAGGAGTACCACAGAGAATGAGAATGGTAGGAGTACACTGGAGTACAACGGAATACGAGAACGTGAATGGAGCCTGTCTTAGTGATTTGTAAAGTGGGTAGATTAGTGATAGCGGTATAATTGATTGTGATTGAGAGAGATTGTAAAAGGTGTTAATAAATTCAATCATCCAATCCAGAACCTGTTATTACTGGTCACGGAGCCATAAACTCGCGACAATTTTAATGTATTAAACTTTACAGTGTAATAAATATATGGTGATTACGGTATGTAATTCTGGGATGTGACGTCATGTGATCTGGTGGATGGGTATTTTCGTAAGGAGTGTAATCTTGATTCTCACCAACAAGTAGCTCAGACCTCATGTAAGCAAGTAAAAGGAAAAGGTATATTTGTCCCTGTGATTTCTTTGTTTATGCGCTATGCCATGAATACATACAGGGGAGTGGAGGTATAGCTCCATTATTCTTGACCTTGGCACTACATGCAGCTTAGTGGTTAGCTTCACACTCTTTCCGCTTTAACTCCCAGTACCCACTGGATAGTATCCTGACCTCAGAGCCGGTCTGGACGCAGTCGAGAACATAAAGACTTGCAATATCGACAATCGAACCCGGACAGTCCGTCCCTATACTGACCGAGCTAACACAAGTCCTCTATGCAGGTAAGTAGGTGACAATTGTGTTGGTGGTGACCGCTGCCTAAGGTCGTGTAGTGTAACCGCGAGTGAAACAATTGTTAATTGAAGCTTAATTTGAAACATGTACAGGTACAACACACAGGCACGCATAAGCAAGTTCCCGTTCTGCTTATCTATGCCTGGCGCAACTAAAATGCAAATTCTCTCCATGCATATGCAACATGTGGCCGTGTACTGGGACCCGTGACACTGCTGCATCCAGTTAACGGTTACGCCACGGTTCCCACAATGCCTAATCATTAACCACAAGCCACGTCAGCGTGTCAATTTAGAGACCAACCTAATAGATAAACATCAATTAGCGTTTTCCAGAGCTTATAGTTCAGTTGGTATAGTAAATGGTCTACGAGCTGCACGGCCGGAGTTCGACTCTCGGCTGTGTTTCCAGCCTGTCTCCCTAATATTGATAAAAAAAATGAGACTTATAAAATAACATTGTTCTCTGGGTGTCTGTGTTCCTTTGCCATAAATTCTTGAAAGCCGTAATAGTGGACTGTTGCTAGGCAACGGCTAAGTGAACACGTCCCTTTACAACGAATACACGGGCAACAATAAAAAGACTGCTGAGCGCGGTGTTTCTTATGCGGCCAATGTCGTACCAAATACTCAGTTTCTAGTGAAAGGAAGACAGGCGACAATTTACCTCCCATCCGTAAGACCAGACCGAAACTTGAGCCCAAATCTAGTGGGTACCGGGGTTCTGTCCCCGGGTTTAAAGCGTCATTGGGGTGAAGATGGTCATTCACCTTCATCTAGAGCTGAGGTTAAGAATGGTGGAGCTGTACTTTCACCTTCATCTGTTTTCACGGTATAGTGATTAATTTTATAATTACAAATATGGATAATTTTATTTTGCCATTAACAATAATGGCCATGCTGACCTGTCTTTCTGCTCATTCTGTTTCCTGAGAAGGGCAAATCGCAAGCTCGTGCTTAAAAATGCCGTCTCCGTGTAGCAGGACGAAAGTAGATCTATGTTTCGGAGTATCATTTTGCCTCCATCTTCAGGGTCCAAGTGTGAGCCACCGGACGACCAACTAACTAATTAACTTCACCGAATGATCCCTTTTTGAGAAGCCGCCAATTGTGTAGCTACTCAAGAATTTCCCAAACTTTTATGAACCCGAAAGTTCATTAGCATATTAAAGATAGCCCTCTACTGGTAACTATCTGGAGCCAGGTCAATCCAGTCCATATCACCCTATTCTATCTCTGTAAGATCCATTTTATTATTATCCTCCCCTTCGTCTTTTTTTTTATTGCTAGTGGGGTGAGACTAAGTCCCTTGTACTGCGGCCACTTCTGGCCTATTGTACCAGCCCCAGATGATAGGTGAGGGTGACCGTGGAGCAATTGGTGGAATGAAGATTGGCAGGGGAAACCGAAATACTCGGATAAAACCTGCTCCAGCGCCACTTTGTCCACCACAAATCCCACTTGACCATACCCGGGATCGAACTCGTTCCGCCGCGGTGGGAAGCCAGCGACTAACCGCTTGAGCTATGGCGCGGCCCCTCGCCTTGATCTTCCCTGTGGTCTCCTTCCTTCTGGCTTTCCCACCAATATCCTATATGCATTCATCTTCCCCCCCATTCGTGCTACATGCCCTGCCCACTTCATCCTCCTCGACTTGATCACTCTAATTATACTTGGAGAAGAGTACAAGTTATGAAGCTCCTCATTATGCAGTTTTCTCCAACCTCCCGTCACTTCATCTCTCTTCGGTCCCAATATTCACCTCAGCACCCTGTTCTCAAACACCCTCAGTTTACGTTCCTCCCTTAATGTCAGTGACTAAGTTTCACACCCATACAGAACCACAGGCAAAATTTTTAATTTTGAGTATTCTAAGTTTTACGTTTTTAGTCTGCAGATGAGAAGACAAAAGGTTCTGGACTGAATGTAGCAAGCATTACCAGAGTTCACTTTCGATTTGTTACTCCCATTTAGAAATATCCGAATTCCGATGCATTTTGAGGCGATGTTACGGATTTTCCCTGCATTTTGGTGACGAGACAGCAACATGCGGTTTTCTCTGTGGTTACTTGTAAACCATCTCCTTACAAGTGTCAGATCTTCTGCGTTTGTCTTCATAGCATATACAGAATGTCCGGATGAAAGGCATCCAAAATAAAATCATTATATCTCAGAAAGAATTCATTATACACATTTATGTGTTACACCACTAAAAAGTTTTTTTCTGAGTATATAACTTTCTCAATAAATTTAAATGTGGGCTCCCTTGATGGCACGACAAATATCCAGACTTGAAGCATGTTTGGTGTTACCGTAGCCACAGCGGCCCTTATGGGG